>NC_142528.1:25804000-25904000 GCF_964205215.1 Stylophora pistillata
AATGAATGAACGTAATTGTAGTTTTAGTAGAAGTTTTGTATTCGAGATTTTTTTGCCTCTCTATTTCATCTATTATCATACGGTATTATGCTCATCGAGCGAAGAAAGCATAAATAATTTTTAGTAAACATAGGGATCATATTGTTTCAGCGCTGAATTATGCATGGTAAGATGTACGAGTTTAATCTAACTCTATTGTTTTTTATTGACGAGTACAAGTATTTTATGCAGATAACTTTGAATTGAAAAAGATATATTTTTTACGCTGTAAATTGAATGCAACATATGACGTACCTGTAAACTGGACCTGCTAACTAGAGTGTGTTATATGATAAGCTTACATGTATGAATCACACTCGCACTAAGATCTGATTGTTAATTCTCCCCTCTAGCTGCTACACATTTTCTTGTAAGTAGCTTACGAGAATTTGGTGTTCAATCAAGGTAACAACTTCTACCTGATCAGTTAGAGTATTCTCATAACCTATTTGCTGGATAATGTATGGATATTGTAGGGAGAAGTTACTTGTTAATCACCTCTGGGAGTTAAAGGGTTAATTATGACCTGTTGGAGGACAGATGCATAAATGATGTCACCATTAACAAATTGTTGCTTTATTATCCTAGAAAACAAATATTTTCGGTGTTACTGTTTGTCTGTTCAGTGATAGATTGTAGATCATATCAAGGTGTAGTAACAACATCAGTGACTGACTTGGCTGCACCTGGAACATTATCCAGGGCTCAACACCAATGGTAACCAACTAGCCACACTGACTAATAAGAATTCAGTTTTGGCTAGTAGTTTTCAGTTTTGTAACAGGTGCTGTTTGTCTACTATCGGGAGACGTAGGAAATGGTTCTTGAGGAGACACAGCAAAGCTTTATTTTAGGTTGTCATGATCAAGCTCGTCTAGAGAATGACGTGAGGATCTCAATACACTCACTGAAGAATCATGCGGTCGTTGTATCACAATCAAGTGTTACGTGACTTATGAAATAACACGCTATTGATAACATATTGTAACAAGTTTCCCCCAGCCAGTTTGGCTTGTAAATAAACTGAAACTGTTGTAACATCTAAGTTATCACTAGCTACTTGGCTAGTAAGTTGAAAAGTTAGCATAAAGCGCTGAAATGAAAAGATTTCTCATATAACACAAGTGCAAAGTTGTAACGTGGGTGCAAATTACGACTATTGGCTTGTGCAATTTTTTTCTTTGAAAAGTTTATATACTTGTGCTTATTAACACCAAATTGCACTAAAAAAATAAAGTTATTACCCATACTAACTCCCATGAGTGACCAAGACAAAATATCTCCTTGTAGTATCAATATAATATCAAGCAGAAAAGTGACAACAATAAATATATCTTATTAACCAAGTGCGAAGGCCATACTGGGAGAATATCGACCCGAGGTCTTGACAGTATGGACCGAGCACAGCAAGGTCCATACAAAAAAGACCGAGAACCGATATTCTTCCAGTACAGTCCTGAGCAAGCTTGGTTAATAAGAGATTTATTATACAACTGAAGTTCAAAGGGACACAAGTGCAGTATCATTTGGCACCATTTTGGACAGTGCCCAGTCCAATACTGAGAGAATATTGACCAGCAATAGAGCATTTTGATTGGTTGATTTTAGTTATTGGCCCTCTGACTACCCAAGTCGTGTAATAAAGAAAAATATCAATTAGGGAGGTATTAGTTGATCCAATACAAGGCTGTTCTCTAACAGCACCCGGTGCCCCCTGGCGCCTTACTTTTGCTCTTAGCTTGGGAAACTCGGAAATTTTAGTTTTTTCATACAAAGCATATGCTGGGCACCCTGGATTTCAAAGTTTCAGAGCACTGGGCTCCATTCAATTTTCCTTAGAGCGCAGCCTTGCAATACCAAATTATTTAAACTAACATCATAAAAATTTTATGGCAGACAGGAAGGAGAAATTACTGGCATCTTAAGAGTGAAATAGTTAAGTATTGATTCATCCTTTTTGCTCTTGTCTATTATGAAGTCTCAAGGTGAGAACTTACCAAACACCATCCAGAAATATCTGCAACTTCTTCAATCACGAACAGAGAATGCTGAAGAGGAAGTGAAGGAATGTGGGATAATCTTGGAAAAATTACCCCCTGGTATGTTAGAATCTGCTGTTTTCTGTATTCTTTTTGTTAAATGATATATGTTCACACAGACTAATGACTGATTAAATTTAGTCAAGCATGCTTGTCCTTGGTTTTTACATACTTTCTGAGTTTGTATTTTGAGAACCCTCACATTCAGTAAATGGTGAATTGCACATAGGATGGGGTAGTTGTGAAACAGTTAGACAAAAATCAAACCTTGTCATGTGTTGTATTTTATGTGAATAGAAGTACATATTTATGTTGTGTGCTGTCTCTCCACAGGGATATCAGTGAAAGAAGATGAAGCTTTGCTCTCACAGAAAATAAAGGAAGAACTTGGAGATGATTATACTGAAAATCCTCTTGTTATTAGAGATAGGGTTAGCAGATTGATTCTATTTTTGTTTGGTACTGCACTTTTCTCTTCTTGATTGCAAATACCCTTTTGGTACATGTAAAGCTTGCAAAACACCTGGCGATTTTATTTGTAAATTGTGCCTGGTGTAGAGATTGTGATTTTTACTGATTCCAGCAATTGGCATAGAAAATTACCTATATGCCTGACACACTAGCCATCACTGATTTTGTATGCCAATCACAGTGATCAAATTTGCCATGATTGGTAATTAAAATCGCCAGGTGTGTCACTGGCATTAAAGCAGCCATAGGTATTCATTACTTCCTTCACCCTTTAACTCCACAAGTGACCAAGACAGAATTTTTCCTTACAATAACAGCACAATGTCAAGCAGACATTAGTAATGAGAATAAAGAAAAATATCAACTTAAGGGGATTCTTAGTTGATACAATACTAAATTCTAGAAACTAACTTGATAAGAATTGTATGGCAGTTGTACAGAGAATTTCTATTAAGATCTTGGAAATGAGGGTTAAGGCAACTAACCAGTTGTATTTTGTGATGAATTAGGTTTTGTCAGAACTTGAACAGATAGAGCTAAAAGAGGAAAGGGAAAAATCAATAGGAGATAATAAGAATGAAGAAGATAATCAGTTTGCCTTGGATATTGTTAGACCAGGTAATAAATTTGTAAGATAATTTGGTTTTACCAACTGAGTTGAAAATGGGAATTGGCCTCTGTAAAGAGTTTCAAAGCTGATGTTTTGAGCATGAGCCCTTGGTCAGAACGAATTGAGGAATTCTGGGTTATGTCTGTTTATATGTAGAAAATGGAGCTACATACCTTCTATTGGTGGGAACTCAGTCACAAGAAAACAGATTAGTTCAATGATAAAGCATTTGTTGATACTGGAGGAATTAGAGTGCCCATATGAAAGATAAATTTTTGTTCTAGAGTTTTGCAGCTTTCAGAACTGCCTGGACATAAGGACAGGCTGCAGACCAACATACGCAACTTAGAATGATCAGGGAGATTTAAGTGTCAAGGGACTGGTTTCAGATGCATCCTTATCATTCCTTTTTGCGTTGCGGCGATGTTCTCAGAATCAGTCACCTACAAGACATCTTTCTGTTTCACCAATGTATATCTTTTGGCAATTACACGTAGTGCAAATTGTGCAATGGGTGACATTGGCAGAGGTGTATGTTACTAAAAATCATCAGTTAATTGTTACATTGTGAATGTAACTTCAGCGGTTTAAAATCATTTACTAGCCATCATCGAAGAAATTCAAGCCCTTGAGGAAAATGCTAAACAAAAGTTAAGGGATTTAGAAGAGAAGCAAGCCAAGAAAGATCGGCAGAGAGAGTTATGGTATGAAGAAAGAAGGCAACAAAATGAAGCGAGACGTGAAAGAGAGCAAGAAGCTCGTCATGAGAGACAAGTGCAGTTTGAGGCTGCTCAAGAGAGGCTACATAAAGAACAAGAGGTATTCCGCATAAAAAAAAACATATTCTTTTACTTTAGGTTCGTTGGTGACTAAAAGTTCAAAGGTTCATGCAAACTAAAATAACATCCTGACTAGTGTAATGCAAATTACATGATGGATGTCACATTTTTTAACACAGAACAGTTTTAATTTATAACATAACCAAAGTAAAGCGCGCGCTCTGATTGGTCAATTTAGCATTCCCCATTTGCCCATGGGTGTACGCTGCTGATGTGAGCAAATGCAAAGACTATTTTTCCATGCGCGCTTGTTTTTTTTGGTCGCATAAGCTTTGTTAAATAAAAGGGAACTCTTTAGCTACAATGTGTCAATGTTATGTTATAAAACAAATGGTAAACACCACAGCATACACTATTGAGTTATGGATGCACTTGGGAGGTTTGCTAAGCACTCAAGAAGCTAAAGTAGCTCAAGGCTATCCCCTCGAGCGACTCTTACGCTTCTTTTGTGCTTAGCAACCTCCCGCGTGCATCCATAACTCAAAAGTGTACACTGTGGTGTTTACCATTTGTTAATTGTTAATGACGTTTTACTTAATGATTTGTGTAAAGCAGCTGCAAAGGTCTGTGTACATTGCACTCATATTGCCTTTGCTATACTTGACTAAGGTTCTCCAAACTAAATTGGAGGCAGAAGCCAGGGAGGAAGAGAAGAAACTTCAAGAAATGGAGGAGCAATTCCAGGTAACACTAAATCAACTCGATTGTGTCGTTCAATAAGAATTTTTCTTAGCTCAGTTATATTGTATATATAAACTACACACAACCCACAATTTGCTTTGACAAAGGGCTAACACTTGAAAAGTCAGCTTTAGAGTCTCCTTGCAGTGGCTAGTTCACATCATCAACTCAGTTAAAAAGTTAGAGCAAATCATCTTGCAAAACCCTTCATACATAGGTTAATTGGCATACATACATACATAGGTTAATTGACCACTCTCCTTAGGGGCTTTTCAGGGCCAATACCCACCCATCCCACCTAGGGGAGGACATCCACCACACAGTAATCTCGTGCGTGGGAAATTAACGTCTCCTACCCCTAACCCTGCAGGAGACGGGGCCTACGGTTTATTCATCCTTATCCGAGAAGACTGGAATATCTATCCATTTCTTGATTACAGAAAGGTAGCAAATTCTCCTCACTTATTATAAGACCGTGATCATTACACAGCATCACAGTTTCTTTTGAAACTAATAACCCCTTTGAAATTTCTCTAGACTAGTACACAACTCAGAAAGCATAACTTGTAAACCTCTCTTGTCTCTAAGTTAAGTTACCACAAAGAAATATTACAGATGATTCATTTGATTACACTGTAGATGGAGATTAGGACAATAGAGGAAGAAACAAGGAAACAGAGTGAGGCTTTGGCAAAGACAAAGGTAGGCATGATTGTAATTTTCACCTTTGTTAAACGGTCATGGTCACCCTTTACTAAGTTCTGACAGCCTGTTTTTATTGTCTTCCACCTGTATTAAACGGTCACTGAAAACAGAACCACTCAAATAAGGCTAAAAATAATCTTCCAGGTAATGTTCTGTACATGCTTCTCTCCCAAAATCAAAGTAAGCAGTATTTTTGGTCAAGATTCTGTACATTAAGTGGTCGATTATGGTGTAGAACGGCGTTGTTTTCCGTTTTTTTATATAATTATATACCCCTAAACTGTGGAACCGGTATTAGACTTGAACCTGTATGAAGCAGTCACCCCACCATTCTCTGCTTTTGACCACTTAACCCTTTACAGCCTAACATCAGTATGCATATTCTCCATACTGTTCTCTATACATTTCCCAAGGTGCTGACAAGGAGAATTTGTTTAACAATCAAGAGCTTGTTGGGTTGGTGATCATTTCGTTTATTCTCCTTACCTTAATGTGATTCAGGGGTGATATTGTAAGGAGAAATTAGATGCTGGTCACTCTTAGGGTTTAAATGGTAAAGACACGTCTGACTGCAGACAAAATCAGATGTGGTGGCCAATTCACATTACCAACACAGTTGATAATTGAAAACAAATTTATCTTGCAAAACATGTCACTTTTTATAACGATGTTGATTGTCAGACGTGTAAATCAATGCCGTAGATTGGCGAAAGCTGTGAAAACTAAATTATTGTAGCTTACTTGGCCTCGCTTGATTTACATGTCTGACTTTATAACACTATGCTACACAAAGAAAACATCCAACGCTTGATAAATGTTGATTATCCTTCTTGCTCATATTAAAGTTTTGCCTCTCACATTATTTTTACAGAAAAAGGAAGAAGAATACCAACTTAAAAAGCAGGAGGCTGCTGCTACTAAAATACAGAAGTTTTACAAAGGCTTCAGGTATAACGTTATGACTATAGCTATTGGAAATGTAAATTGTTTTTTTAAAGACGTGTATTCAAAGTGTAGTGATTAGTAACAATTCTATAAATCAATTTGTTGATGTAGAATAAGGAAAGAGTTTCAGCCATTATTGGAAGCCAAGAAGTTGGAAAGGATAAAGAAGAGAAATGAAGAACTCGACAGGATTGAACGGGTTGAAAGAAAACTCAAAGAGGAAGCTGAGAAAAAGAAAATTGAAGATGAACAGCGAAGGAGGGATGAACAGCGAAGGAGGGAAGAAAAGGAGAAGAGCCAGAGGCAAGAAGAAGAAAGAAGGAAGCAAGAGGCAGAAGAGAGGGAAAGGAAATTGAAAGAAGAGCAAGGATTAAGAGAAGAGAAGCAAAGAAAGATAGAAGAGGAAAAAAGAAGAATCGAGGAAGAGGAAAGGAGGAGAGAAGAAGCCAGGAGAAAAAAAGAGGAAGAACAAAAACAGAGAGAAGCTGAGGAGAAACAGCAGAAAATTGAAGAGGAAAAGAAAAAGGAAGAAGAAGAGAAAAGTAAGAGAGAAGAAATACAGAGGAAAATTGAGGTAGAAAAACAAAGGATAGTTGATAGGAGAGAGGAGGAAAGAAAGAAAAAGGAGATAGAAGAAAAGAAGAGAAAAGAGGAAGAAAGGAAGAAAAAGGAGATTGAAGAAAATAGGAGAAAAGAAGAGGAAATAGAGAAAAAGGAAATGGAAGAAAATAAGAGAAAAGAAGAAGAAAAAAAGAGAAAGGAGATGGAAGAAAATAGGAGAAAAGAAGGAGAAAGAGAGAGAAAGGAAATGGAAGAAAAAGAGATAAAAGAGGAGGAAAGAAAGAGAAGGGAAGAAGAAGAAGCAAAACCCTCTGCAGGATTGGCATTAACGAAAGAACTTGAGGCGAGGAGACTGCACTGGGTGAAAGAACATACTCCTTGGAGGTAAATTAAACATAATGTCATATTTTTTAGCATTGATGATGTTTCAGCAGTTTACAGAGTAAGTTCAGTACAATTAATTTCGCAAACCAGCTTCAGCTGTACAACATCGAACTGACTGATTACATTTTGTATTGTGCGCTAATTAGTCTGCAAAGTTATTAACAAAATATTGTCTTGGTTTTCACAGCACAGTATCCACATCAGAGGAGAGAACTCATCCTGTAGCAATGAAGTCAAGACCAAGGTAATTTTGAGGCATGTTTGAGGAATGTTACTTTGGAAAAAATAGGAATTGAAATGGGAAAATTAAACCAGATGGTATGAAGATCCCTTTACTCTCTAACATAAGTATGCATGTTTTTCCTTCTGTATTACTGTTTTACCATACGTATCCTGTGGTACTGACGAATGAAGAGAGTTTGTTTAAAAATCAAGAGCTTCGTGATTTGGCGATAATTCCTTTATTTTCATGACACCAATGTTTGACGTAGCAATGAAAGGGTAATAGGATATAAATAGGGGGAAAAACATTTTCACAGATAACAAATGACTTCTTAAAACAAGTTCAAATTTCAATGAATATACATGTAAGTTGAATAGGTTATTAAATAGCGGTTTCCTATTTTTCTCAAAAAACTAATCTTCACTTCTCCCTAATTATCCCTTTACAGAAGAGTATTTTCTGCCGGCAAACATCTTCCTGCATTAACTGAAGAACAGCTTTTGATGTCATCTCCTCCCTGTACTCCTCTCTCTAGAGTAAGTAGTGCGCTACTGTTCTCCAGCCTGTTAAACAGGTTAAACAGGCATTGCTTTCAAAATCGTGAGGATGTTTTAGGAGAAAAATATTAGAACACGATGGAGAGTGCTTATTTTTTCAGGTGAATTGCATAGTGCTGAACAGCCTTCCAAGCTGTAGTATGCAAGGGCTTAGTCAGTGTCCAGAAGTGAGGTCTTTGTCACTTCAAAACTGCGGATTGTTGGCAGTTGAAGGTTTAGACAAGTGTAAGGAACTACGAGAACTTCATTTACAGGTGAACAACTCAGTCTCAGTCCTCAGCAATTTTCATATTCCCAGGGCAGCCAAGCGATGCCAAAACAGATAAAGGGCTTTTGTAAAAATACAAAGTAGTGTACGATATAAAACATAGTTTGAATTGACGATAAAAGAGGAAAGGCGCGATATAATGTATAGAGAAAGAGAAAACAATATTGTGTCTAAAACTCTTTTAAAACGCTCTGTCCTAAGAAGCAGCAGAACTCTGCTCGCCTCTAAGCCAGAACAACGTTCGCACATGCGCAAATCTTTGATCTCCGTATTTGGTTGTCATGGTTACATTTAAACACGCTCTGTGCACAATAAATCCTTGGAACAGAATTGTTGGTGATTGGGTTGGGGTTACAAACTCAGACTAAACTGTTTTGCACGAGTGCGACATTTCTCTCGTGAAAACCTTCTTCTTTGTAGCTTTATCTCCCCCTCCTTTTCAATCAAAATTTCCTCATCCACTTTGTGGTCTACACAATGTACAGAAACTCTTAATTGCAAGATTGACGAGGGTGGGAGGGGTGGGGGAAAAAAAAAGGCTTATGTAAGAGGTTTAGCTGCTCTTAGGGTTTTAATTCTAAAAACTGAATTTTATCTTAATACATCAGTTTTTTCTGAGATTGTAAATAGATTGATTTTCTCTCATACACCAACGAACTAACCCATAGACTCTTAAAAATCAGTACCCTGGTTACACAGGCAGTGATGCGTCATCTTTTTTCCTCCACTTTCATTTCAGAGTAACAACATTGAAGCAGTCAACCTAAAAGATCTTTCTAAGCTGGAAGACGTATCTCTTGCCAACAACAACCTATCCTCTGTACATGGATTACAAGGGATTACTGCCGTTATGTCTTTGGACTTGAGAAATAACAAGATCACTAGAATTGGTAAAAATGAAGAAATAAAATCATTTATTTTATGATTAGTACCGTTCAAAGGTAGCAGCGGCATATCGCGTGACGCGTCACGTTCCGCGTAAGACAAATCTCATTATTCGCGACATGCATCTCGCTCCTCACGACTTGAGTCTCCAGGACTGGAAAGTCCTAGAAAAAGGCTACAGGTCCTGGAAAGTCCCGGAAATCTTCTCAACTCAAGCAGTAAAGTTTTCCGAATTTACGTTATAAGAAATGTATGTAGACCGTAAGGAGAATTGATTTTGAAATCTTGGGAATAAAAGGGTTTAAGGTGAAATTTTGGAGTCCTCAGTGGAAAAATCAATCTGATTCTTGAACGAGTCCTGGAAAAGTCCTTGAAATTTGTTTCTGAAAGAGGGTATGAACCTTGCATTTCGTATTGGAGGCCGTCGCAATTACGTGAAGTATCCCAAGGTAAACGTTAGTCTGTTTACAGACGTTGTAACGATTGTAACTAATCGATATCCTTGAGAAAAGGACTCCCTGCTTATTTTAAAAGTTCTTCTGTTTGGTTTTGTTAGAATGTACCATTTAAGAGACAACTGTTTGCTTTCCACAAACATAGTGCTGTTTCTGTCTTGTGCAGGTGATCTAGCATTCTGCAGGTGGCTTCAGGAACTTCTCATGGATAATAATCAACTCATAAACACTAAGGTAACATGAAGCTGGAGATGTCGTGGGAGCCTTCTCTAACAAAAATAGCAAATTATTGATTGGTAGACCTTATGTTATACTTATAACAACCAAAGTAAAGCGCGCACTCTGATTAGTCAATTCAGTGTCCACCATTTGCCAACGGGTGTACGCTACTGACGTTAGCAAACGAAAGACTAGCTTTCGCGCGCTAGTTTTTCCTGGTCACGTAAGATTTGTTAAATAAAAGGGATCTCTTTTGCTCCAATTTATCAATATTGTGTTATAAAACAAAAGGTATACGGCACAGCATACACTATTGAGTTGTGGATGCAGTTGGGAAGTTTGCTAAGCACTCAAGAAGCTGAAGTCGCTATCGGCTATCGCCTCGCGCGACTCTTACGCTTCTTTCGTGCTTAGCAACCTCCCGCGTGCATCCCTAACTCAAAAGTGTACGTTGTGGTGTTTACCATTTGTTAAGTGGTACGCTAGAGTCAATAATAAACGTTTTCTTTAACAGGGTTTGTCTAACCTCGCGAGACTTCAGCATCTGAGTCTTGCCCACAATCACTTGGCTCGAGTCAATGAGATAGACAACTGTATACTGCTACAAACGTTGAATCTACGAGCAAATAATTTACTAGAAGTAAGTGGATTTCATCTTTGAAAATGGTTACATTGATAACTTATCCTTTCATGCGATAAGATGATTTGGTTTTATCAAATGTAAATCGGCCACGTTTCGAGCGTTAGCCCTTCTTTGTTCGCTCTGACGAAGGGCTAACGCTCGAAACGTCAGCTTTTAAACTCTTTACGGGGGCCAATTCACATCATCAACTCAGTTGATAAAACCAAATCATCTTGTTACACTCCCCCACCGACACAGCACCACAGTTTCTTTAGAAACATGCCCCCTTCTTTCATGCGATAGTTTGCCTGAAAATAATTCTTTTATTCTATTACAGCCTCCTCGCGTTGTAAATAGTGTTCTCTTGAGAGAACTTCGACTTGATGACAACAGCATCTCTTCCTTAGATGCTTTGTCGACTGTATGGCTGCCTTTGCTTCAGATTCTCAGCGTCAGTCAAAACAGGTAAGAAACAAGAAGACCACAGAGATATTTTACTCTAAATGGTGCAAGGGTCTGAATGCTTCATGTAATTCCTCATTAAGTTGTCCAACCCGCTCGCCCCCCTTAGTATGGAGCGCTTTTCGATTGAGTGTTGCAAAACCAGAACTAAAGAAATCATGACGGAGAGTAAGAACAAATTTCAAATCAGTGTCGGAAGTAATCCGTGTTTTTATTATATCCCTGGCAGCGCCTGCGGGCAATATGACTCGAGCCCGTCTTGCCCGCTCGGGAGTGCCCGCTTTGACCCCGCGTTAAAAGAAGAGAAGTGCGTGGAGCGCACTTACAAAGTTCGTAATTCTTGGACAGTGTCGGTAATGAAGTCGCAAAAAAACGGCAGAAGACAGGTAGAACAGAGAAAACATAAAATACTCTCGTTGATTTGTTGTGCTACAACCACAGTTGGCTCTCGAAATTAACAACTCATTCTTGATTCTTAATAAAGCGAAATATTGTCGTTCTCATAGACCTCAACTTCGTCTTGGTCCATAAAAAAGCAACACGTTTTCATTCAAGCAAATTAGATTCATTTTCGCAAGAATGGTTGAGAACCAGGCCTCGTTTTGAAAAAAGAAGCCAAGGGTAATTCGTAAATGGCCTATTCCACTTTGACCCGGAAACAGTGGGCAAGAAGAGCCACCTAGGGGATTGTCTTCTCCTAAATTCCCAGTGTTATTGCTATCATCATCATTATCATTATTATTATTATTATTATTATTATTATTATTATTTTTATTAATACTAAATTACGGATGACTCTCGACTTTCATTTGTAGCTTTCTCCGCTATGGTCACGTGGTGCATGTCTATTCATTAGGTTCCAGGTTCTCATCTGTACTCCTACTTACAATAGGACACGTTTCGGTGTACGCCTAAGAACACCGTACAACAAACCCAATAAGGTCACACTGCTGATCCAAATCGAGACTGAAGATAATTTTGAGTGATTGCTCATAGCGCCCGTAGAAGCTTATGGCTGTATTTTGATTTCAGTCATCCAGTTGTCTTCGTAGGTTATTGAGGTTTTCATCGATATTTCGTGTCTGTTTGTAGCATATCTCGGTTAGCGCCCCTTGATAATTTGATCATGATGGAGTTTTTGGATATCAGCAACAACCTAATATCAGGTATGAACATTGCAACACAAACTGTAAATTTTGCCCGCTCTTTTAGTGGCTTCTAACTATGAGAGGCGGCTGCATGTGCAAACTACGTTTGTTTCGAAGACTTGCTGTTTTTAACTGTTGTTGTTTCCTTGTAACACCCGTTCCAAAACTTGTTGACGTGGTTGATTGTACAGTAGAACTATTTTAACTGCACACGAGCTTCAGTAATGCATAATTTTCTATGATACGAACATGCACGAAGAAAATTGTAGCTAAGGTGGTCGTGTGAATGTCGTGTTCTACTTGAAAATCCTTGTTTCTTTCATTTTAGTCACCTGTCCTTTATGTTTTTATTCTAAAAGTGATATTTTCTCTTGGTCTTCTTTGCTTTGGCAGTGAATTTGCACCCAGCAGAAAACTACTCAAAATATTTCGACGCGTGTGTAGTTTCTTTCTGCAGACGCCTTTATTTAGTAGAAACTAGCGCAGGTCTGGTGGATATCGAATGCAGGCAGCTTTCACCATCTTGCCGTTTTCATCCTTATCTGAAGCGATTCTGCACTTACCTATTGATAATATTGATAATATTAATAATATTAATAATAATATTATTAATATTAATATTAATAATATTAATAATATTAATTGATAATATTGATATTATCTTACCGTTTTCATCCTTATCTGAAGCGATTCTGCACTTACCTATTGATAATATTGATAATATTAATAATAATAATATTATTAATATTAATAATATTAATTGATAATATTGATAATATTATCTTACCGTTTTCATCCTTATCTGAAGCGATTCTGCACTTACCTATTGATAATATTGATAATATTAATAATATTAATAATAATATTATTAATATTAATATTAATAATATTAATAATATTAATTGATAATATTGATAATATTATCTTACCGTTTTCATCCTTATCTGAAGCGATTCTGCACTTACCTATTGATAATATTGATAATATTAATAATATTAATTGATAATATTGATAATATTATCTTACCGTTTTCATCCTTATCTGAAGCGATTCTGCACTTACCTATTGATAATATTGATTACATAAATTTCTTACAGACACTGACAGTCTTCTCCACGGGCTTAAAGACTGCAACAGAATAACAACATTAAAGGTTGCAGGAAATCCTGTTTATGAAGATCCTAATTGCAGGTATTTTGTTCTGCATTCATATTCTGTTTGCGAACATAAATTATTGTATTCGAAATAGAATAAGAAAGGTGAACTTCGTAATGGGCCTTGCTCACCATAGAGTCTCTGTGAATCCATTGGTAGCGCATCGGAGCGCAGAATCCGAAGGTCTGAGGTTTGATTTCTCATGGAGACTCAGAATTTTTTCTTTGTCCCACGCTCGTGACAAGACGAAAAAACATCTTTCTCTATTAATTGCTGTAGCTTATACTGACTGAGAGATCAAATCATCTCCACAGAACCTTGATACCGGAATACCTGCCAAACCTAAGGAATTTGGATGACGAGATTCTGCACCAGGAAAGCGAAGTAAGAAAACTAAAAATAAACTGAACTGTTTCCATAACCTTGATTGACATTTTCATTGAATAACGATTCCTTACACATTCTTACTAGCTTGCCATCGGCGTTTTCTTTCATTACAGGTTTCAGCTGAGAGTCAGGCTGTGTTCCTTGAAATGTGTCAGAACCAACTCCAGTCTCAGGATAATTTAAAGGCCAAGCAAGAAAAAGAGCTAAGGTAGGTGGCTTTGAAACAAAACATACAAGGTATGGTGAAGCCACGACGTAACAAACAGTTGAGTTTCATTGTGATTGATACCCGCTTGTGTGCATTTTGATTGCGCTGAGAGCCAGAGTGAAAAGAGTTGAAATCAGACGTTTTGACTAGAGTTTGTTTGTATTTAGGGAGTTTATGACTGTATACTAATATATATGCACTTTTATACAACAGCGACAATACGGACGCAAGAAATCCAGAAAGTGTTGTAAGAAGACTACGCTTAAAGGTAAACCGGTTAATTTGACTATCTACTACTTTGTAATGCGAAAATGAATTGTTTTGAGGAAAGGTGAAAGGTTTTTGTTCTTCGATGAGTAGGTCAAGAGATGTTATTTTATTTCATTATTTTAAATTACTTAGTTCTCCATTTGTTGTTGCTGTCGTTGTTGTTATCATTTATAGTAATGATGTTTTCTTTGCTTTGTTTAAATGCCAGAGTCAACACAACCAGGAAAGATTTGAATTGGCGGTAAAACACTTGCTTGAACACGAAAATTTCAGTCCAGAAAACGCGTGTTGTATAGCTAAGGAAGACAGAACTGTGGACAGTGATAGAAGCCGAGAAGAGAAAGCGCAGCTGCGTCAGCAACAGCTACACCATCCACAGCTGCATCAGCTGGGAGCAAGGAACAAAAAGGAAGGAAAAACTAAACAGTCATTAGATGTGGTGTAAGTTGCACAATAAAGTAAATATCTGAATGTGGTGTCACTGCGAAGTGTCATAATCCATTGCAGTAAATATTGAGAGGATGTGGCGCAGTGGGTAATTTGGCTTGGAATTCTGACTCCGCCTTAACATGATTTCTTATTGCGCGTTTTTAGACGTTGTGCCTAACTTGACGGGTGATAATTTTGATGAACCCCGCCGAATGTGACGGAACATGGATACTGAGCAGCCGCTGAGTTAAAGCGACAACTATTTTTGTTTAAACAGGGCACAGCAAGATGCGGCTGCAACCAAGATCCAGGCACTGTGGAGAGGATGGTACATCAGGCATTTGATTGATGTCAACACCACCAAAGTAAGTTCATTGTGCTACTGACATTAAAAAATATTATAACTGTTTGTTAAATCCAGCAGGTTAGCTGGGAAAAGGTGTTTTATAGCTTGCGTCTTTCGCTCAAGACGGCGTTCGGTACGATCGCAGATTAGAACCTGCTCGAGCGTTAACGAAGATGCCTAGGGAACAATAGATTGGATAAGTCCGAACAAAGTCTGAACCTTCTGTTAACAAATCTGTCTAGAGTGGATTAGATTGGATAACAAAGTGCAAACATATTTGAGTGATAACAAAGATGGCTATATTTTGTAACACTTTTGGAAGTTAGAACCAGTTTTTATATTTATAAAAAGATTTCTCATCAAATGACAAAAAGAACTGGAAGACCAAAACACTTCCATCCTCCCCTTAACATGATCAACAATTTGTTTTTCTTTATTTACAGTGGCTCGCAGCTGTCACCATCCAGTCAGCGTGGCGGGGCCATTTGGCTCGTTCGCAACTCAAGAAACAACCTAGGGAACCATGGGATCCAAAAAGGAATTCTGCAGCCACCATAATTCAGGTGAAGACAGCGGCACGAGTGATTCTTTTTGCTGGTGTTAATAATAAGTTTGCGCAGTTTTCAGAGAGTGTCAAAAGTAATCCTAGATCCAACTGTGGTTAGTCTAGAAATTGCGCGGTCCCTTTCAACAAATCACATGCAAAACCAAAGGCAATCGCCTTTTCCCGCTTTTAAAGAAGTTTGCTTGTTTTTTACCATAAATTCTCAATGTCTTCTTTTTTTATTTTCCTTTTCCATGGCTGGCCGTTGCAATAATAACCTTTGTGTTCGGTTTTGCGGCACTCGTCTGAAATGCGCTCTAATAAGGATGGTTTTGGTTTTTAGATAAAAGGCTTTCTGCACCCTCCCCCCCCCCCCCAAAAAAAAAGGAAAAGAAATTTAACCAATTAGTCATGAGTATCTTCAGAGTCCCCACCATAATTACTCTTGTTTACTGAAATACCAAATGATTCGTCTTTCTCGACCAGGCGCATTTCCGTGGTCAGCGGGTTCGTCGTCGGCTGAATGAAGCTCTAAGGGCAGCTCAGTTTTACGATGATGATGAAGAGGAAGAATTTGATTATGATGAAGAAGTGGATCTGACGGCTTTCGAATTTGACGAAAACGTTTTAGAGCAAGGATGGACACCAAGTGAAACTCCACAACTTCCGTCCAGGTATGTATGTTTAACCCCTAAGAGTTAAACATACATACTTCGCTCCGACGAAGGGCTAACGCTCGAAACGTCAGCTTTTGTAATCGTTACGGTGGCCAATTTACCACTTCAACTTTGTTCATATATCCAAATTATAACCCCTAAGAGTGACTAGCATCTAATTTCTCCTTACAATATCACCCTCCGAATCTCTCATTAAGGTCATGAGAATTAGGGAAACGATCACAAACTAGAGATGCTCTTGATTGTTAAAATAAAATTCTCCTCGTCAGCACCTTAGGAAATGTGAACAGGAGAATATGCATTCTGGTGTCAGGGTGTGAAATGTTTGGCGGAGAAAACTTAAGTGGTTGCTTCTCATCTGTGACTTGGTTTACCGTTTTACTGTTAGTTTAGAATTTGTAGGTAGGGGACAACCTCGTTCCCAGGGTCTCTCATGAGAGACCCTGGGAACGAGGTTAGGAAAGGGATTGATTGACAAGGTGATAATCAATTGTTGGTTTTTGGATTGTTTTTCGAATCGGATACAAAGTGCTTTTATTGGGTCTTTCGATTTTCCATGTCTTTCTGGTAGTTTTCCTGGCTGTTGCCTCATGGAAAAACCACCCTCAGTATCTGTGAACCCCTTATATTTAACAATTATTCGCCGAAGGCGAGGTGAATATCGTCGAATAATCCTCGAGACGAAGTCGAGGGGATTATTCGACAATATTCACCGAACCTGAGGCGAATAATTTTTTTAGTATAATTTCGGAGCTGAACAACAGAGAAATTTCTAAAATCATAACATTTTAGTAACATTTATTAACTTTTTATTTTAACATTTTATATAAACCGCGTGGAGCGGTTTATATAGCATCATATAAGGAACCGCTCGACCAATCAGATTGCTGGAAACTCTGCTCAGCTCTGAAATTATACTAAGACACCATAACATCAATATGCATATTCTCCATACTATTCTCTATACATCTCTTTGGGCGCAGACAAGGAGAATTTGTTTTACAATCAAGAGCTTGTTTAGTTGATGATCATTTCCTTTATTCTCGTTACCTTGATGTGTGATTCAGGGGTGATAGTGTATGAAAAAAATAGATAATAGTCCCGAATAAAGGCTGATAGTTTCGAAAGAAACTGTTTGGGGCTGCGTCGGTGGGAGTAACGAAATAATTTGGATATATCAACAAAGTTGAAGTGGTAAATTGGCCACCGTAACGATTACAAAAGATGACGTTTCAGCTTTTGTAATCGATACGGTGGCCAATTTACCACTTCAACTTTGTTGATATATCCAGATAATAGTCAGTACTGGGCGTCAAAGGATTTACGGAAAGCCTCTTCAAAATCGAGATGTCTACTATCGTTGGAATGGGTATCGAATTTTAGTTAGTTAATTATTTTGTTATCGCCTTCGCTGTAAAACAAAACCATTTTCTTTGAGATTTTGACTTAGCACCTGGCATAATGTCTTCTCCAAAAGTCAATATATGACTTCTAAGACAAATGAAAATAGTAATCACGCGTTTGGCGAACAATTTTAACTCTCATAAAAAAGCAGAGTTTATTTTTACTAACTTGAACGGCTCTGATTTGTGTTCAAGGGGACCAGTGTTGAAATCACCAGGGAAACCAGTGAAGGTATGGGTAAGAGGCAACCATTACCTGTAATTGTCTTCAATCTGTAACTCTATAACAACTAGAATTAGGAGACCATGAAGTTTTTGTTCATTTTAAAAGAGTTATCTTGCAAGTTAAAAGCATCGGAACTTTTGAACAATTTGTTAATAGTTTTGTTTTGTGATCTACAACTGGAATTGTTGTAAAGCCCTATATTTCAAACACCATAGGGTACAACAAACATATGAAATACATATATATGAACTGCGGTTATGAAACGTATATGCGCACGATCCTTCGCAGTAAAGCACTATTTAAGCAATAGTGAAAATCAGACCTGAAAATAATTCAGGCCTGTACGGGATTCGAACCACTGACCTCTGCGATACTAGTGCAGCGCTCTACCAATTGAGCTAACAAGCCAACTGGGAGCAGGCCATCAAATTAATTCGACATAAACCCGTAGATGATAAATCAAACAACAAACATATGAAATACATATATATGAACTGCGGTTATGAAACGTATATGTGCACGATCCTTCGCAGTAAAGCACTATTTAAGCAATAATGAAAATCAGACCTGAAAAAAAAATTCAGGCGTGTACGGGATTCGAACCACTGACCTCTGCGATACTAGTACAGGCCTGAATTTTTTTCAGGTCTGATTTTCACTGTTGCTTAAATAGTGCTTTACTGCGAAGGATCGTGCACATATACATACCATAGGGTACATTATTTGGCTTAATAACGTAGATCAATTAAAGTTTGAGACTAAAGAAACGGTTTCTAATTTGTGATCGTTGAGATGGAATTGTGGGAAATTAAGAGATACGAGGAAATGAATATGTGGCTACGCTCACCTTGTCTCTTTCTCCTTTGATAATTATAATAAACGCGGTCTTTATTTTCACAACACTTCTTCACTCACATATAGACACATCTCGAAAAGAATTCCAGAGCTGCCTTCCAACTTGAATCCACGGCACCAAAACCTCGTCAGGCCTGGCGGTCAGCAGATTCACCCATTACCCATGTCAGTCAACAGCCTGTTGGCAAGGCAACCATAGATCACGACCAGATGTCAATGACTTCAGGCGTGCAGAGTCATTTGTCACATCGCGCAGACGAGCTGAGTAGTGAGTGGTAAGAATGTGATTGATGTTCAAAGAAAGGGTTTTTCTCTCTCATTCCGTTTTTTATCTATTTTTGAAAGCCTTTAAAGCTTCACTGAAAGTGAGTACTCAGTTTGAGCAATGAATTTTCCTTCCACGCGAGGGTCTTCCCGCGGGATTCGACTCGTATGAACATACATACATACATACCTACCTACCTACCTACCTACCTACCTACCTACCTACTTACCTACCTACCTACCTACCTACGTACGTACGTACGTACGTACATACATACATACAAACAAACGTACGTACGTACGTACATATCTTTATTTGAAAAGTCGGTTAAAAAAATTTGGCAACTTTACAGCTGATGTGGACCTACTATATTATCTACGTAAATAAGATAAATAAACCTAGAGTAAAGTGTGAAATGAGAAACAGAATGAATTTAAATATTGATGTATCATAATAGATCAGAAATAGTAGAAATTTGAATTCTTATTATAAACAATAGAGCCACCTCCCTTTCCAAAATTTATGTTTACAACGTCATTTCTTTCCTTTTTAAGCCTATTTTTAAAAGCAATTGGATTAGAAAGGTGTGTTAAATTATCTGGTAGGGAATTCCAGGCAATTGCTGCCCTGTGTGCAAAACAATTCTGTTTACGCATGTCTTCATATACTAAGATCCATTCATTGTCTCTGATTAGTATATAATTGGGTTTGAAATAAGCCCGTTAATCAGAGTCTTGCACAGAGGGGTTAAGCTTGGACTTTTGTAGGTTCCAGTCACGCTCCGCCTTATTACGGGGAAATCATTAGCGTTTGTAAACTTTAATTACGCCCATGTTATGAACACTAAGTATTATTACAACTATTACTTACAGGGGTTTCCGAAGTTCTGAGACAGCTGAACTGATGATGAGAAGAGCAAAAAAGATGAAATATAATTCCGCGAGAAGGAAAAAGCTGCTAGGTATGTTTTGAAGACCAATTTCTTCAGAGAAGAGAAAAGGTAGTTTAGAAGTAGTTTGTGCAGTTTTTCCTCAAAATACCTTTTATGAAGAACGTTTTTTCTTCGCGGACGCCATTTTTTTGCGTTTTTTCAGAAGAGCGGAGGAGGCGGGAAACGAGCACGAGGGGCACGCGAGGGCGAGACTCGTGTGAGTGAAGTGGCTCGAAAAGGATAACGCTTCACTTTTTTTCACCACCTCCCTTCTTGCACGTGACACACTCCTCGCGTTCGCCACGAGCCTGCCTACATACGTCCGAAAAACGCAAAAATGACGCCTCTCCCGTAAGCTAAGTGCTAAATAGATAAATTGTGGTGTGCACTGAACGTTGTAAAACATTGGCTACGATTTGGAGCAAAAAAGATGAGTATCTTTTAATACCAGGAAGGATTCAAACCTCACCCAAGTCCGATCTTGAGGTCGAATGCGCCACCAACTAAGCCTTTGGTTTATTTATTCATTATTGAATTTATCTTTTGTTATTATTTTTTTATTTTCATAAGATCCCAATAAACGTCTAGCCTTGTTTAAGAAGCTAGAGGAAATCAATAAATTACAGGAGGTGAAACCACCGCCTACAAGGAGACAACCACCAAACAGAGTGGAATATTTTGCAGGTGAGGATTGACGCTTTCAAAAAAAACTTAATCTGATAATTTTGGAGACGAAATGTTCGGATTTTGCATCTAACTGCAACATGCACGTGTGGAAATAGATTTGTTTGATTAAAGACAAGAGGTAGCTGTTTCTTTTCTTTCAGTGGTTTTTTTTTCTTTGTTCGTTTTGTTTATGGTCTGCGGTGAGGTAAAAACAGCGGTCAAACATCGGACATGCATAAGGAGATAAATTTTAGCCTGTGGGCCAATTTCCCGCGCAAAATTTCCAAGGAAAGCACGAGAAGCAACCGCTGTCACGCAAAATGTGCGAAAGAAAAATGAAAAGTTCACAGAAGTCTGCATAAGGAAACAAAAGTAGGGGGAAGGAAGACTCGAGACTTTTCGAACTCGAAGCTTAGTTAATTACAAGTATCCTGTAGAGTTACTATTTTGTGTTTTGAGGTTTTTTCACAGAAAAAATCTACGCTTTAAAATAGTACGACTCATTGACTGTTTGGCTATTTAAACCTCTTGTTAGATCTCTTGGTCTGAAAATGTGCCATTTAAGCATTACAAAGTTCGCACCTGCGCTGACGTTTGACCACTGACTTGGTGACTTGGTGACTTTTTAACACCGCAGACCAAGGAACGGCAAGCAGTTTTGATCATCACACGGTCAAAGGCAAACATGAGAATCAGAATAATAAAAAAATTGTAACAGATGCTCGAGGGTAGATGTTTAACGAGGGCCAGGTGTTAGAAAATCTGATGTGGAAATTAAGTTTTGTATGTCCAATTTTCACAGAGTTCAACAAAGGAAGAATTGAAAAAGGGTTGCGATAACCATCTAATGCCATTTTAAACGTGTTATTTTTGCGTTAATTAATATTCTGTTCTCTTCAGCCCGTGAAGCTATGGCAAGTCATCTGAATTCCACCTCCCCGGCCACGGAGAAGCAAAATAGAGAAAAAATGACCTACAGGTGATCATTTATTTTAGTTATCTTCAACCTTTGCTGTAGATAAATTTGCTTTGTTTTGTTTTCATCAGATAATAACATTTGAAATTCTCATAAATCAACGCAACGATCATGGGGTAACCTACACAACCGGCCTTTTTTTTTCTTTTGCGTTTTTCAGTCGAACAGAGCCAAGCGCAAGGCGAGCGCTAAGTGTGAGTCACGCTCGAGGTGAGGAGTGCGAAAAAAAGAACTTACTTTTTTTTTGGCGCTCCCATCTTCGCGCGTGACAGAGCATTTAGGAACAATGGAGGAAGAATTTAGGAAGTGCTCCTCATGGTTGGGGCGACTACCTTATGCATGACAATGAAACTTCTCTTTTTAACATTCCTCGCCTCTTTTTTCGCCTTCTCCGGTTTACTTCGTTTACTCCGTGAATTCATCTTGTCCTGTCGTGTCATTTGAAAAGATTCCAACACTCAATTCCTGTTGTATGACTTGCCTCAACGTGTGTACGGTTTCTAGTTGGGTCTACAGGCAGGCCGTTGTTCACGAAGACGAAGAGAAAAACATCATGGCCGACCGAAAGGAATACTCTCCTGACAACAGAGCCAAGAAAACCTCGCCACAGAAGTAAGAAACAATGTTTCAGAAACCTATAAAAGCACAGTCTTTGCATAGCCCCATAACTCTTTCAAAAGGGGCACGCAGTTGTGTACGCGTTTGGCTCAGGAACTTTGCTCGTAACAAACGTAACCAGTAACCCTTAAATTACAAACCTGTTCCCTAATAAAGCGTTTTACTGCTTCTTTAAAAAAAAAAAAAAAAAAAAACGGGACTGATTTGGTTGAAAATGTGCTGTGACTTGAGTCAGAAGTCCAAATTTCTGACTCTTTTGCTCTTTATTTTTGCCCTTGTTTGCTTTACCTTTTACGAATTGTAGAGGTTTTCGCATTTCGATCGGCTATCGTGAACCACAAACCAAAGTAATTACATAGACCAATCAGAATTAAGGGAAAATGACCCGTGAAGCCAACGAGAACTCAAAGTAAAAAGAACTGGCGGCTGAAGCGCGGGAAAATGAGGTGAACCAAGACTAAGACTGGGTTTGGTTGTGAATCTGATTGGTTAATGAAGTGGTACAAGTTTTCTGCACCAGTCGTAGAGGGAAAAAAGCGAAACCAACGTAATCACATTTAACAATTATTCCACGAGCGCGCGTTGGATATGAGATGATAGATAGCCAACGAGGCGCGTAGCGCCGAGTTGGCTATAATCATCTCATATCCAACAAGCGCGAGTGGAATAATTGTTTTATTAAAGACGTTAACTTAAATTATTAAATTTTATTAAATTTAGCTCCCTTTTAATTTTAAGCTGATACGTACGCTTACCATATTCGTAGATTATGGTATATTGGCTGATATACCATAATGGCTAAGCCAATAAAAAGTCTTGAATTGCATTATCCAATGATCTAGTTTTTAATAATAAAAATTATTCTATTGCTTGATGTAAAACTAACTCTTGGAAGTCGACCAGCGGTAACGTTCACCCCATTAGATTAGTGAATTGAAGAGAAAAACATTTCTTCCGCGACAGCCGACTCAGTCATTTTTTTATAGTGTAACCAGCGTAACCTCTCAGAATTGAAATTATTTTTGTTTTCTTCTTCATTAGAAACAATCGCTCTCCCGTCAATCTCCCCAACATGGACCCCGTGGTTCTCTCTGGACGCACCCTCCCTCTGATAGTAAGTTTTGCTTCTCTCAATTTCGCATTGTTTGAGTCTGGTCAATAAAGGAAGTTAATGCAGAGGAAGGATCAATTCTTTTTAATAGTGAAACTCTATGACTTTTCCACCTTCATCGCCTTAGATCGATTTTATGCCAGGCTAAGTTCTTTTTCCCTTTTTTCGCAGTCGAGTCCACACTTTTCGCAATCCCTGGAACAATCGTCATCTGAGGGGCTCTCTCCAAGGAGGAATTCGTTTTCGTCAGGTGAACATTCAGTTATTGAGTATGATAAGCGAGAATCTGTCTCTTTGGATAATGGGAACTAGGGAACACGAGTATTTGGAATTGTTGTTTTTTGCGATGTAGGGATTGAAAAATGCTAAAGAAGTAAGAGGGACGCAAAATGTGCAGAGGGTGGTTTAGGATAAAAACGGTTAACATTGATTGAATTTAAGGGAAGGGTTGGAGTAAAAGTGTTAAATTTGGGGTTCATTCCTGATCTACAAATGGACTTTAACTGACAAATACTACGTGTTAGAAAAATTGTTTGAGGAAGGAGAAAGTAGAGATGCGAAAATCGCTGAAATCTTTGCCTTAATTCCGTGAAAGGTCGTTTTACAAAAGGCTTTTTGTGCGGTATTTGCTGGATCTAAAGTTGTTAGACTGACCATAATATCTCGTTTTTCTCATCGAGAAAATGTTTATTAAGCATTCAGTTTTCAGTTTTCAAGCGAGTTGTCCAATCGTTTCAATCCTTAATACGGTCAAACGGATGCCTGTGAACAGTCTGATAGAATTGGCAATTTAAAGTGGCTTTTCGCCAAAACCAAATACTGAAATTAGTTCAGTGGTGTTATAGGAAGGTGCTCCAGTTTTCTTATTAAACTCGCTTCCCTAAAGCCCTCGTTGTAAGGTCTGTTCATTCCTTATTTAGAGGGTCACGTGTGTTTTCCCGCCATCAAAACTCATTCCGTGCCCAACCTCCTAGCCAGGTCCTCGGTCATTGGAGAACAACCATCGAAAACAGAGAAAAGCAACAGTGCTGGGGCGAGAATTAACAGAGGGTCCAAAAACAAGAGGTGATGGTAGTAATCGTGCAGAGTGATCCTGTGGTTTACAACTACACTGCGACTGAACCTGTTGTGGACAGTGTTCAGCTACTTTGTTGAAGATCTATGAACTATTTCCGGGGGGGGTGGCACTGGGGCGTCTAAGCATCACAACCATCCGACATGTCTAAATTGTTATTACTTTTAATTAAATCAAAAATTTAAGAACCTAGAAAAATATCGTTTATTTATTAACGAGCAAGAGTCAGACTGTTATAAATCTATCTCTTGCACTGTAATCGGAATTTAAGGGAGTTATAGAATATGACACTGATTCTGCTGTACATTTAATTTATTTAATAAGCCATGTCGCCCCCAATCGCGTTGCTCTCAAGCTGAGTCATCTCGTCCTCGAGTGCAGACACGTCTCTTCCATTACGGTCACAATCAAGCAGAAACACTGAGATATCTCTATTTATTACTACTGGATCTTGGGAAGTCATATCATAAGCAAAAGCGAGAGTAACCAGTCATTCTGATAACGTGAAAAAAGCGTGCTTTATTTAAACTTTTCGCTAACACAACCAGCGAGTAAGTAACGTCCAGTACACATTATTTTAAAGTGCAGACTGAAACACTTCAGATCAGTAGCTTGATATTTAGCTCCTCTTTCTCTAAGAAATTAAGGCTTTAGAGTTCTCATGATCGTGATCCATGAGTGTAGGATTCTCGAAATCGAAGTTATTATTCGCAGCGTTGTTCGACTCAAACTCTACGAGTCCTACGCGATCCCCTCCCCGTATCACCGACTCTCCTTTGGCGACCCCAGAATGGTTTTGGATCTTCCTGCACAAATCTGTTGGCAAACGACAGAATTTTTCAGTTTGAACAAAACATTCATAGCACCAGTTATAAGATAACAAATAAGTTGGCCGCAGTTCTCATTTGACCCTTTACACCCTAACATCAGTATGTATATTCTCCATACTGTTCAACATACATTTCCTGAAGTGCTGACAAGGAGAATTTGTTTGAGAGTCGAGTTTCTTAAATTAGTGATCATTTCTTTTACTCTCGTGATCTTCATGTCCAATTCAGGGGTAATATTGTAAGGAAAAATTAAATGCTAGTCACTCCTTAAGGGGATGAATTTGAAAACGCAACCTACAAGAGCCTGCCTAGTAGGGGGTGGGGGAGCACCCCAACTACCGCGATTTGATAAATTGATCTAAGCTTAATAACGTGACAACTGTTACCAATATACCGACTGTAAAATTGTTTATTTGTCTCGTAAATCAATATACCGTTCCAACCGTTGGAGTGATATTGAACTCAGATCTTCTGATTTGATTTATTGGATGAAACGAGGCCGCAGTTTGCAAACATTTACAAAGCAAATATTAACCTTCTCCTCCAACCTACTTTGTCCTTTTTATTTTGAAATTTTTCCTCCCCCTTTCCATTATCTTGAATTTTTCGTGGGCCATGAAAGGAAATAGTATCAGTCGGGATATTATAGCTTTACAAACACAACATGATTATTTGTTCGCATTGCTAACTAATGCAAACTCACAACGGGTTCGCGAGATAGAAGCAATTTTAGATGAATGACGGAAAAACTAAAAAATAGTAAATTAAGGGTAAATCGTTTACTTAGCTTAAGGATTGAGAAGCTGTTACCTTCCCGGAAAATTGTCCTCTTCCTCTTCTTCCTCTTCTTCTTCTTCTTCTTCTTCGTCGAAGTCAAAGTTATAGTCATCGTTCAGATAATCAAGATTCCATCCTTTACCAGTGAAGGCATTAGCTGATACTTCTTTCTCGGCCACAAAATCTTTCGCTTTCTCTGGGTCGAATGTTTTTGAAACGACGGCCTGCAGAAATAGAGCAATGGAGCATGCTCCCAGTGCGAAGAGAACAACTTTGTTCATTTTGGCGCTCTTTTCTTAGTCAGCCCTTAATGAGGGAGAGGTTAACTTTGAAGGGTGGTTAGGTTACTCTCGTTTGATAGTTTTTCGTTGGGAATGGATCTTTTATACAAGCGTTACCATTGAAAAAAACATGCCTCACACTTGAAAATATTAGTGCTGCATCTATAGTTTATACGCTTCTAAAGCCAATCAAAGATCTCCGTTGATATTGACTCAAAAGTCGTCGCCAAAAAAAGAGAAGCCGTTAAAAAAAAATAGTTTATATCGAGTTTTAAATGTTAGAGTCACTTGCCAAAGCCATTGTTATTTCTTTCCTAACTTTTCTATGTTACGTATGATGCACGATCCTCTGGAAGAGTTACGAAGTTGAAAGATCACATCACTGTCACAAACCATAGCATTGCTTTATTCATTTTCTTGTTTATCAGCGTTTTCCTGAGTTGATATGGACACACGCGAGCTCTCGTTGAAACAGATACTGGTCGTCTGAAATTTTATCGTTTACCCGAGGTATTGATATCGACTAAGATACTTGATTTTTTTTGTGTAAGAACTCTGGACACGTAAATGCAGTTCTAGATTTAGCGTACTGATTCTGAAGGTAGCATTCACTAGCAATTACCATGTATATCTTTGCATCTCCATGTATGTAAGACACGACGCTCTTTTGGACAATATTATAACTTACGCGGAGCCGGCGACCGTTAGAAAAAGTAAAGAAAAGCCGCGAAGATTCTTTATGTCTGTTAGAATGCGACAGATGTACTTCAAACGTGGTAAGCGTTGACCTTTTATGGGTGGCCGTCACCGCCAAAAATACAAGCATAACAAATGGTTCGTAAAAAACAGAAATAATTCAGTCGTTTTTTGGGTAACGGCTAATCTTATTTTAAGAGATTTATTCGAAATACAAATCGACATGTCGCCTTTTGTGAAATGCAGTTCTAGATTTAGCATACTGATTCTGAAGGTAACATTAACTAGCACTGAATTACCATGCAATCAATCCATCTATGAAAGACACGACGCTCTTTTAGACAATATTATAACTTGCGCGGAGCAGGCGACCGTTAGAAAAATTAAAGAAAAGCCGCGGAGATTCCTTACATGTCTGTCAGAGTGCGACAGATGTACTTCAAAGGTGGCATGAGTTGACCTTTTATGAGCGGCCGTCACCGCCAAAAATACAAGCATAATAAATGGTTTGTAAAAAACAGAAATTATCCAACTGTCTTTTGGATAACGCTTAATCTATTTTATTCAAAATACAAATCGACAAATCGCCTTTTGTGAAATGAGATATTCAAACAAAAAATGGTTCATACAATTCAGAAACTGTGTAGCTGTTGTAGTTCAATTTTATCCTTTGTTCAAAATTTATTTCCTTTGTTTCAAACTCATTATCATACATTAACATGACCGAGAACAAAGGAAAATAAAATTTGAACCAAGTATAAAATTGAACTACATAGCCACCCTTGTTAAGCTGATGTTGATCATAAGGACAATCCGCTATCTTTGATCACTTCGCGTCTCCAATTTTGTTCAGTGGTCAACTTTGACACTCATTTGGCATGTTGTGTTTCTAGTTTACAAAGTTTAAAATGTGAAGGTGTAGTCTGATCGTCCGGGTGAGTGTAGTCCTGAGAGGGACTGTTGTCGGTGGTAGTGACTGACGTTTCGACAACCTGTGCGGAAGTCATCATCAGAGTCAAGTGAATGATTGTTGTCAGTAGAATGTTCTTATTCCAGTTCGTGTAAAATGATCGGTTGGTTTTGCCGTGATGTTATTGGCTGTAAGACTCAAGTGACGTAAGTCGGTCATCAGTCACTACCGCAATAGCGATCGACAACGAAATGCACGTCGACGAGGTTCGCAACCCAAGGAGGATTGGGTCGAGGGTTTCGTTCTCGGCGGGAAAACGAAAGTTAAGCAGTGTGTTGTTTTGAGGCGACGACGAGTTTTGGTTCTCTGACTAGTTGCTCTTGTTATGGCTTTCAAAAACGTCCGAAATCTGCTTCTAATTAATCACGACGATGATTTCATCGATGATGATGAATTTGTTGTTCTGTATACGACCTCTATGCATCGAAAAACCTCGAATTTCCGTACGATTCGTACGCACCTTTTGACGTGGAAGAGCTTGATGAGTCTGAGAGTTTTGCAGAGTTTCGCTTTGGAAATCGAACGAATTCTGAAGGAAGTTTTGCAAATCTCTGACACGCTTACCTGTAGTCAGCGCTTTGTTTGTGATGGACTAGAAGGTCTCTGCGTGCTGCTAAAGCGGCTTTCACACCCAGACAGATATGGGGACGTGATCCATAGGTTCGCTAAACCTGTTCCAGTTCTTAGCATGATCACCAATCAAATGATTGACTATGTGTGTATTAAACTGTAATCATGAGGTCCTTTGCCCTGTCAACCTGTGATGCTTTCCCATACTTTCCCTTTCTCACTGCTTTTCGGTTTGAAATTGAAAGGTTCACTCGTTACAGCTTCGCGAAGCATCAAGACATCATGGTCTTCCGTCCAAACAGCATGTAAAAGTTTAGTTGTTTACTTACGTTTTCACCAGAACGTAAAACCTGCTCAGATTCAGTCGTCGACGAAGGCTGGACGACGTTTGGACAACATCGCACATGCGCAAAACGCTCGCGCGGATAAATTTTACTTCCGCCCGTCGTCGTCGTGCCATTTCGATGTCGATGCTTAAGGTCTCTAATATCGCTGAGTCTGACGCTCACAATCTTGAAAAGCGTGCTGACATTCTTGGTACACAATTTTTCTCATCCATTGCTTTGCCAACTGCTCATTTTAACATTTTCGGACTTTAAGGAGCTTTCGGTGGAAGGATGGTCTCCGCCCTACTTGAATCACTAAGAAAAGTAGGAGCATGTGCGCACGAAGGAGGACTTTTTACGTGTTTTGGTGTTAACATTAGCGGATTGTCGGTTATTATTTGTAACCTTTAAGAGCGGCTATTAATTTTGTCTGACAGTTACTACGAAATTGGTTGTTGACCCCATTCCCTTCCTCGCTCCACCTTTCATTAATAATCTGCTCATTTGTAATGGAGAAATTTCTAAGGTACATCTCGACGAAAAGCCAACAGTAGACAGCAAGAGATTACCTGTAAATGTAGAAGAAAACCTTGGATAAAATATGTAAGTGATTTCTATATAAGTGTCAGTTTTTTAACCATTTTCTTTTTCCTTGTGCAGAGAGGAGACCTATATATAACCGGTTTTTTGTTTTTCGGTGAACCAGCATTCAACTCAAGCTTAACAAATAAAAAGTCAAATATTTTGGCCGTAAATCTGTGTTACATTTTAACACAGATTGACCGACGAACAAAATTGCAGGCGTGATGTAATCAAAGATGGCGGATTTTTCTTTGATTAACATCAGCTTTCAGGGCATCAAATTATCTTTTTGCTACCAGCACATTTCATGTGAGTCGATAAGTATCACGCAAAAGAAGACCAATAATTTTGATCGATCTTCCCAAGAGCTCTCACTGCGTTTAATATTTCAAGAAGGCAACGAAGCAAATCGAATCTGGTATATTGTTGACATAATGGCTACTTATCTAACAAATGATATCGAGCCAAAAGTTGCAGCTGAGGCACATTTCTTGTAAATTTCAAGCTATTTTTTGTTAATGAAACAAAGATGTGGTTTACGGATTTTTGATGATACAGGCTAAAAAGCAGGAGTTAGATGTAAATTTTACGTCAGCACGGAGAATGAAATCAGTTGCCCCAAAATTTTATTACTGATATTGGAAGTCCAGTGATGGCTTCCACTACCCATGTAGAATTACTAATCAAAAGTGGTTGGTCATCGGAGATATTGGGCCTTAAAATACCCTTATTTTTGGACTTTGTTAAAACCAGAAAAAGTTGTATTTACTTAAGGGAGATGCAAGGGAATAAATGAGATGAAAAATCTAAAACAGTTCCATATTCTTAAAGTTTGATAGATAGAGAACACAAATCAGTTAATTGAATTTGCAGATGGCTTTTCGGTTGTCACAGCAGTGCAAAGTTAGCTAATTAAATATGCGAAAATGCAGGAAAGGGGGTTTTCCCTAGGGGGACCCTAGATCTCCCACGGAATTAAATATTTTGACCTATTATTTTCACACATTTGTTAACTCATGATACTTAGCATTTGTGCCAAGTTTGAGCCAAATCGGTAATTTGAGCTTTATCGCCCTTGCCCAGTTCTGCCCGGTTTTCTCGTGGACACGCTCTTAAGTTATCGGCAAGTGGTTAATCGTAAAGCACAATGGTTTAATATCGCATCAATCTGCTTACCGGTGAAGTGAAATGGTTTAGCATGACGACAAATGATTTAGTACAAAGCGAAATGGTTTAGTATTACAGCAATATTGGTTTATGCCGTAACCGCCAAAAATGCAAAAGTAAAATGGACAAGTCAAGCTTGAACAAAATAGTCTATGTGGGGTCTTACGTCACAACTCTTACGTCATTAAGATCGAATTTGGCGCGAAATTCACCAGAACGAGGTCTTCACCGCGCCAAGTCAGCGACTTCCCTACCTTCAAGGGAAGGGTTTGACGTTAAACTGTGTGCAACTTAGAGGTAATTAACAACGCCTATACTTGAGTACCAACATGAACACGCGCTCTGGAAATCCAAGCCCATACTCGAGAAAACAACGCAGAGGTCAAACGTCGACGCTTGCGCAAACTTTCCTATGGGGGAAAAGGGACCTTTCAGGTTTTGAAAACGTAAAACCTTTTAAATTTCAAAACGAGATGACAAATCAACAGGATACCCGTAATTAGATAACCTTTGAGTTCTCTATCGTTCGTTTCTTTTACAGATTTCCACAGACGCTTCAATTCTTTGCATATTTTTCCTGACAGCAGCCGTTTCTTATCCTTACCTTTGAGATTTTGCGCGAGAAGTTGTAGTCTCCCTTGCAGCCCTTTCCGGCGTCGTCACGCAAGCAAAAACTCCCCCACCAACGGCTGCTCACATTCGAACAACATTCCTTTCCGGAAATTGGCCAATCAGCATTTACTTACCATATTCTGGAAAGCGTTCGCGCCTCAATAATCAAACCAATCACAGAATTCGGATTATCCGAGCGTTGAAACTGACAAAATGGCGTCTCTTGAAGACGCTTTCGACTTAGTGCGAGATACTTTTGGTATTGAGAACTTGAATTCGCATCAGAGAGAAGTCATAACAGTAATTATAGAAGAACTTTATTGAAGAACTTTATTAGAAGCTTGTAGCTCTCTTGAGTTGGAATAGCTGTAGCGGTCAACATCGATACAAGCCTTTATTATCTCAGGAAAATCCCAAGCACTTCTCCCAAATAAACAGACTTTATCTTTAGAAACAGCAAAATAGCAAAAAAAAAAAAAACAGCGATCATTATCTGATATTTTCTTCGGAGTTTCGATAACATTGCATTCCATCTTTAGAAACTAACGCTAACGCGCTTCTTGTGAATTCGCGGGAATAAAAATATCGCGTGTTCATTGGTTGTTTGTCAGACAATCACTTTATTTTGATTGGTTAACACATTACAATGGGAAAGGAATGTTGTTCGAATGTGAGCAGCCGTTGGTGGGGGAGTTTTCGCTTGCGTGACGACGCCGGAAAGGGCTGCATGGGAGATTAGGGAAGTTGGAGTGTGGCCACAATCAAAATTGGCCCTTGAGCGCATGCTCAACGTTTGACCGCTGCGTTGCGAAAATCAAGCCTGGCGCACGCTAAACGTGCACAGGAATTTTGGAGAAAGTTGGTTTTAAAGCTTAATGATTTACATTGATATTCCTTCACGATGATGGCAAAAAAAAAAAAAAAAATCAACGGAAAACGATTGTTGAGGGAAAGGTTTGACCGCTTTATATATGATTTCCGAGTCAGATCTCCGTAATTAAGGCGTTCAGTAACAAGAGGCCCCTTCACATTCTATGATCCGGACATGAATCCCACAATGTTAATTTTAGAACTGTACAATTACAATTAAGGAAGAAAGTACGATGATCTTGAACATACAGTCTGTATTCGATACCGCCGTCGGTGCTGTGGTTGATACCACAGGGAGCCTAGACTCGTCGCTTGTCTGGGCTCCCTGTGGTTGATACGAAGCATCTCGCATAAGTGTGATATCTATGCTGTGATTACAAAGTTAGTAATAATATTGATTTCATTGCAGAATTTCGCCTACTTTTGCCTCGAAAAGTGTTCCTGAATACTTCACTTATTGTCCCTCTACCTGAATTTCGTATGTTCAATTGAAGTAGGAGCAAATGTACGATTCCCGTAGTTTTTTTTTTTATGCTAATATTTTTCAAATAAATTTTCGTTATCATGAGTTTGTATCATGATGTTCGTGTCACAAATGCACCATCAGACATGTAATATTTGTTGCAGTAAATTTACAGGGATCATTCATACACTGAACACGTGGTCAGCACTGGAGATTGAAAAGAATCAAATTCTCGTGGAACCTTATTAAGGACTTTAAGCAAACCACGACGGCGACGACAATGAGGACGTGGAAAAACAAAAGATCTAATCGGCAGAACAATAGCTCAACACGTGCATTTAAAACTTAGTACATTTCTTAGCCGTCCTTTACAAAACAACAACATGAATTCACCAAAATTCGCGTCGTCTGCGAACCGAAATCGCGACGGCAAATTATTTTAATTCCATTTGGAACTCAACGCTACTTTTATACGTTATGTTGAGGTTGAGTTGTGGCGCTGTATGAGATGGTAAACACGTGCAGCCATTTTCGAAATTCTAATTAAAAGTAGAAATTCATTTTTTAATCGACGTCTTCCCTGGCGTTGCCGTCCTGACTACTTAAGGTCCCTATTTTTTATCAGCTGATAACACGCGTGTCTTCCCATTTCTTTCAGCCACGCGAAAAAAAAAGCGTGAGGGAAGTACGAATCACGCGAAGACCTTCGACAAGGGGAATTTAGGAAAATTAAGAGTTTCTTTTTGTTTCTTTGAGCCCCATACTTTAGTTTGATTCGTGCTTTGTTCGCACCTTTTCTGTCTGGTTCGCGGAAACTGAAAAGAGTGATAGACAGACTCTGCCGGAAACGAAATTAAAAAAGCCACTTTTTTTAAATGCTTGCGACGGCTAGAGAGGTTGATAGCAGCCCCTTGTTCAGTTGTACATGTAATATCGTTCAAAGTGGAAGTAAAATGTTGGCCCTAACTATTATCAAAGCAGTTTAGATATTCTACCACAAACTTCATGCTTGACTGACTTTTGCCTGCATTATTTATTTTATTTATAATGATATTTCTTGACATACAAGTCTAGCCCAAGGTTATCTAAGGTTTGGAAAATTTCAGGAGACAGTTACTAATCTCATCGATACAACTAAAAGTTTCTCGGCCCTCACTTGAACAGTTTTGAGAAGTTGAATAATAGTTGGACAACAAGAGTTTACGGGGACAATAAAAGCTTTATTTTATAAAAGCTTTATTTGAGTTTACGTTGGACAACAAAAGCTTACGTTTTGAGCGTTAGCCCTTCGCCTTTCGCTCTGTCGAAGGGCTAACGATTAAAACGTCAGCTTTTTAACTCTATACGGTCCCAATTTGTTACCTCCACCGACGCAGCACCACAATTTCTTTAGAAACTTACCCCAATTATAGTTGGATAATCATTCAGTTGAAGATGTAGAGTAGTTTATGTCATAGCTTTGAGATATGTTTTGGCTCGTTTCAGCGTTACGTCACTGAAATTTGAGCTCGAACAGGAACAAAAAACAACGATATCCCATTTTCTCATTCCTTTTAGGTTTTCCTTTGGTTGGTGACAAATTAAACGCCATTCAAATATTATTAATGAAACACGTGGGATGGTAAATCTACTAAAATGTTCACTTTTTGTTCAACTCTGGAATAGATCTAGATATGCCAGAAACCATAGCCTGACTCATGCTGATCTTTGTAGCTTATTTTTTTAATTTAGAGATCTGATGGAGTGCCTATTACCACTACATCATGACGACAAAACGCAAATGTACTTTGTTAATGCAACTAAAAATAAGTTGTGATTTTTTCTTCAGTGTAATACATTTCCATCAACGTTTTTACATATTCGATCATAAAAGACATGTCATCTATTTGCAGCCAAAAAAAACTACTTTAATGACACTGTCATCTATTGTGTTTCACATATTTAAGTTTGAGTGTGTTAATAAGCTCTTAAACTCATCACCAAATGAGAGGACAAAACAAAAACGCATTCCACAACATCGTTCGAAGGCAGAATGGGTGTGAACTTTATTTCAACTCGGATCGATGAGGCTGATTAGGTCTCTGGCAGTACATGCTAAGAAGACACATGTTAAGAAGACACATGCTACAGAAGACACATCCATTGCGAAATGGTACACAACGTTTAAATGTCCAAATCATTGACCAAATTCAGAATATGCATCCATTGCGAAATGGAACACAATGTTCCAATGTTAGTTATTCCTTAGTTTGGTAGAAAGGGGATCATAAAAATCTTCTATCTCCGGCCTAGAACAGCATTCACACGCATCACCATTGATATTTTTAGCTCGCAATATGTTAGTCACCAACAAAAGCCTAGACAAAAGGAGAAATTAGAAAATATAGGATGTTGTTATTGTAGTTTTGTTGCTATTGGAGCTAACAAAATCTGTACAACAAGCTGAAACGGGCTAATACCTTAACAATAAAGAGTTAAAAAGCTGACGTCTCGAGCGTTAGCCCTTCGTCAGAGCGAAAGTCATTCGTCATTCGCTTCGTCATGATTCCCTCTGACAAAGGGCTAACTCTCGAAACGTCAGCTTTTTAACTCTTTACGGTGGCCCATTTACAATTTCAACTAAGTTGATAGAGCTCAATTACCTTGTTACCCCCACCGACGCAGCATACCCCCTTTAATACCTCAACAATATCTACAACTATCGATCACCTCATCTACTTCAGTTTGCAACCTTCGATCACCTCAGCTACTGTACATGTAAGGTTATCACCTCTGCTATTTTCCAAATACTCAATGACCGTTGAGCTCTTACCTCGACTATCCCATGATGGTATTTTCAAACAAGAATGTTCGTCACCAACAGGAGCAAAAACAAAAGAAAACGCGAGGCATAGATAATATAAGATATTGCGTTCTTTCTTTACGTGTCATGATTGGGCGTATTAAGCACATGGTGTGCAAAATAAAGACAACAACAAGCTATAATATTCTTATCTGAGATAGTGTGCCTGACTTCTAACTTTCTTCTACAAATATTTCATAGCTCATGAGATTCGACAAAAAGCATTTAAATACAAAGCCAATAGAAAATGAATAAGCAGAAAGGCAGACAGAAAAATATCTTGCAGAGAGAAAATCAAAAAGATCTATTTTTTGTTTTATCATAGGAACAATTCTTTGCTTCTCTGGCCAATGGAATGTAAGTTCGTAGAATCGCTTTGTTACCAGCGAAGGACAAAACAAGCCAAAACAAAAAAAACAAGAGAAGTAGAATCTTCTCTTTTTTGCGCCACTGGTTAATGGTACTAAGCACACCATGAATAAATGAAAACATCAACAAGCTAAAAAAATTCACGTCACGATTTGATATTTGATATATTGTACTGAATTCTAACCTCTTTACAAACTAAAACTTAGGAGGGCTGCGTAAGAAGGCACGTATATTTCAAGCCAGAGGGTAAACGGTGAAGCAAAGAGGCAGACAAGAAAGAAAATATTGCCGTCAAATTCACAGTCCTAGGCTCACATATACTCCTAAATTTAAAAAACAGAGAACCTAAAACACTTAACTTATTTAAATATGTAGAATGTTTTTAACCAGAAAAATCTTAAATGATAGATGAAATCACTCCAGTTACATCGCCGAAACGTGCCAATACAAAACTGTCAAAACTATCAAAACCACTCTTCAATTTTTCACATTGCATTGGTAACGTGACGGAAGCTATAGGCGTAAGTTTCCTCTTTGATATTTCTAAAGATACACCAGTTTTCCTGCTGGAGTACGAATGTTACTGAAAACTCAAAATTTAAGCCAAGTTTAGTCTGGATCACTTCTGTTACAAGGAAAAAAGGCTAAAAAATACGTTCATTACTATTATCTCAAAAGATTTCAAAATGGTGCATGCAGGGCTTCAACGAGTTTATGTTGGTATCCTGGTCACTACTATCATATTGGCCGATCAAATATTTGTGTGCGTTTCCTCTTTGATTATTTAATTTAAATAAAAGGAACACTCAGGCATATAAACGATTTAATGCCAAGCTAATACAAGGCATGAGCAAAACTTCGAGTACCATTTCGTGACATTAAACTTTATTCACGATATCACTAGAGTTACGACGAATCATTTTCTCCAGAAGGAATCTTGTGGAGAAAAAAATCTTGTGGAGAAAAAAATCTTGTCGAGAAAAAAATCTTGTGGAGAAAATGATTCCGTGAGAACCAACTCTACAGCGTAATATTTATCAAATGTGCTTAAGTGCACTTCGTTCCTTTGCCCAGTTATGTGTTGAGCTAAAGTCCTTACACATCATCCTGGCTCATGGCATATGGCCTTGGATCCGTTCCTCCTTCTGTAAATTTACTTTTCAGAGGCATTTTTTTCTCCACTCCTTAAAGTAAGATCTAAGATGAAAGCAACAGAACTGCAGAGTTGGTTACCAGCTCCCTGGTCGTGCAGAATCACTTTTCATGTGTTCAAAGGAACCTTGCAATTGGATATTTTGATGTGCAGTTTTTATCAAATGGTTGTGAATGGTTGGAATTCCTTATCAATATTGCGCGTGATCAGGTCCACAAAAATCTAACAATAGCCTAAAAAAAAACAACTAATTAAAAGTGTATTAATCAAAAAAAAAAAGGAAAAGAAAAAAAAATGCGTGATGACGGTGAATCAATGTCAAGTGTACTTGTCAATGAAACAATTGTCAGCTCATTCGTCTAAAGGCAAAGTAGTTAAGTACTAGAAGTAATTATTTTCAATTTTTGTGCGTCAGCCTCATATGTAACCTCACTACAATTACATACCAATCAAAGTCTTCTGACTTCAGGAACAACAGCGCTAACAAAAATACTTTTTCCAGTATAGCCAATTTTGGTTTCGTTGTTAACCTCACCCTTCAGTTACGTAATGAAAGGTTCGATTGTCCACGACAACTGGAAATACCAAAGAAAAAGCTCGCATAAAAAGAAAAATATAGTAACCAAAAATTGGTAACAAAAAATAAATAAATAAATAAAAAAGAAAGAAAACGAAAATATGGAACAGCATTGAAACAGCGATGCAAATTTTCATTTTTGTAACTTAATATTATCAAGAGAATATATTCTCCTGATTTTACAGATTAAAGAAAAGTACAAAAGATTACGAATGATATAAAAATAAAACTTACAATAACGCATTTTCGAGTACGGAAATACTTAAAGCCTTCTTGAAGAGCACATAGAACCCGACGTTTGTGTTGACCAAGAAGGCCAGTATAATCTATTACAGGAACAATATTTTGAAGTTCTAGACACGTTTTCCCAGGTTTTCGCGAGTATAAATGCCCCTCTCCAATGACAAAATCATCAGAGTAGCACTGCTTCTACAAAGAAGCTGCTAAGTTGTTGGAGGCCCAAGCAAGAAAAGGACCGGAATGAACAAGTTTGTTCTTTCCGCCCTCGTGGCATTCTGCCTGGCTGTATCTTTGCAGGCTGTTGTATCCTATGAACCCCTAGAAACAGCTGCCTATGAAGCCGATCAATCTGACGATTTGGGCGCTGTGAAGGATGCAGTCGACACCAATGCTGACGAAGGATTTGAAGATGAACTGAGCGATTACAAAGATGAAGATGAAGTTGACAATGATGAAGATGAAGATGAAGTTGACAATGATGAAGACGAAGAGGACGAAGAGAATCCAAACGGGTGAGTCGGAGCTTTTTTTGCCACCACAAACGTCAAAATGTTTTGGTTGTACTGCTAAGTTAGTTTTCATTTAAACGTATCGGACGCCAATCCCAACCCAAGAACAAAGAATACTCAAGGAAAAGGGCCAAAAAATGATTTGGATTAACCCATTTATTAAAAGATTCTTCCTTTACGTACACGAAAGAGATTACATTATCTTTTCATGCGACCAAGGAAGCTGCAAAATGTTTGAGAAAAGTTTAACAAACAACGTTTTTATTTGCAATCGAGTTTGGCTCGAAAATGTATGCCACTATGCAATCTGTATTATTAGAATGGAGGCATTTCTACGCTTGCACGATAATCTTTGGTTACTTTTCGATTGTGACCGGTATTTTCTTGTAGGTCGTTTTTGGGTCAAAGTTCTACTGAGAATAAAAAAAACTTGCCCCAGAAATCATCTATATTATGATTGCAGTGGAATCCATGAACTCCAATTGGGTTGCAGTTATCGCTATACTAAATTAATAGAGATTATGGACATTTTGAGTTTTGGTTTTCAGAGGATTTTCATTCCTTTGCACTCGGGTGGGCACACAGGTGTAATGTTTGCAAATGCAAAACCATAAACTGAACCTTGCACTAGCTACAATTTCGTCCTTTTTAAAATGTACAGGCAATTCACGGTAACGAGAAATAGCATGGAGTCATAGGGAAATGACCTTCTTATGGATCAAGTCGTAAAAATGACCTGCCCTCTCTTCTTTACTAAACCAAATGCCCCATCAGAATTTGAAAGTGTAGTGTGATCATCCGGGGGAGTCACGGTAGTCCTGAGAAGGACTGTTGTCGGTGGTGGTGACTGACGTTTGGACAACCTGTGCCGAAGCCATCCTCAGAGTTTCTCCGTAAGGGAGACAAAATTTCTGATTCAGTTTATTTTTTGAAATAAATCAGCTGGTTACTTGATATCGTGCCCAAACTGAAGGAAAAGTCCTAATTCCTTTCTTATGTCTTCTTTCAGAAGCAGTGACGTTCAAGCAGATCCAGTACCATTTTTTCGCAGAATCAGAATTCCAAGAATCCCGCGACCGAGATTTCCAAGAATTCCACGTCCAAGATTTCCAAGAATCCCGCGACCGAGATTTCCGAGAATTCCGCGACCGAGATTTCCAAGAATTCCGCGACCGAGATTTCCAAGAATCCCGCGACCGAGATTTCCAAGAATCCCGCGACCGAGATTTCCAAGAATCCCGCGACCGAGACTTCCAAGAATCCCGAGGTTCCGGATTGGGAAAAAGTAAAGGGACCTACCCGCTGACTTAGTCATTTAGAAACCGGAGGCTATTAGAAATTTTGCCATCTCTCTTTAATTTTAACTCAAATTGTGTTAGCAAGAAGTTGTAATTGGTAAAGTTATTGATCAAGTCAAGTAACTTAACTGAGGGCCAGGGCCCCATTTAAACTAGCTATTAGCTGAACTGGGCTACCCTGTCTAAATATTCGAAATACAATTACATATAGCTGATAATAAAGCACACTTAAATGGATGTTATTTGATGCACATTGTTTAAGGGTAGAATTTGCAGTCCCCAACTATATCACAGCAGAAACATCGTTCACATACTGAACTCAGAATTGAACAAGTTTTAATATAGACCTCACGAGTCACTAAGATAAGCTGTGTGCGCAAGCGTATGCACTTATGCGCTTGTTACGTGAGCGTGTATCAAGGCCATGAGCATGTTGCAAGGCCAGCACAAGCAAGCCGATCCAAAAAAAAATAAAATAAGGTAAAACAACGATACCATGAGATTTAGGTGTTTTTCAAGCTTTGTGGGGTCAGGCTAGCAAAACCACTCACGCGACAATTCTCAAACATGATTCTTGACCATGAAAGGATAAAAAATAGCACTCTTCAATGTCGAGGACAAGGAAAATAGGGAAGACAATCAGCATTAGTTTTTACGTGAACAATTTCAGCACAAACTTCCCTCTGGTTTCATAGTCCAATTCGCGCCGATGCGGTTGTTTTCCACACATTAACGGCTTCATTTTCCATTCAATATTGTACCGAACTTGGAAACTAAAACAATATTACCGCTAACACACATGTACATGTGACCAGAACCTTCGTGCCGGGCCGTAATCTACTGACGAAAATGGCACATATCTTGGCTCTCCCTCTTGAGAACCAATGTTGCGGAAGTAACAAATTGCTGTATATTTATTATCTATATTAAAACTTTCTTTCGGGAGGCACCCTCGCAACAACAAAAGGTGTCCTCTTCCCGAGACGATAGGTTCCTTTAATGGAAATTATATAAAGGTAATGGGAACATTTGTACATTATTGCCAAAATTTATTTCTCTAGACTGGAGGTGGAAAAGAGATATCCACTAAAGAAAGATATCTTCCAACCGCAGACCTTTCTATTTCAGGCTACCAGCAGTAAAGCGAGGGCTGCGAGGGCTACATTTTAGAAACATTCGTAGTCAACCAGGCCATTGCTAGCTTCATATGTGACAAACACCTCTGAGATCAACAATGAAAGGCATGGTGAGTTTTTAGCTCGATTGTTGAATAAAGAAAGATATCATTCGTTTTGGAACGAGCGCAGGGCAGAGAAAAAAGATTACTATCATAACTCAATTTGTATTCTATGCTTCTGGTACTTGGAAAAGATGTCGCTCTTGCCGTGATGACGACCTTGTTAAGTGGTGTAAAATCTTAGCGTGCGGAATGTATTCAATCATTAATTAGGGATTCTTCTTTGTGTTGTTACTGTTTCTCGTCGTCTATTAATGTTTTCTCACCGGTTAGTTAGTTTCTGTTGTTTTCCCTGTCACGTACTTTCGTTCATTATTGTTTCTTTTGCAATTATTGGCGTCAATTGCACTTTCAGTGAGAGTCGTTTTCGCATGCATTAATTTTAGTTTTTCGTGCATATATAAACTTAGTTTTCTCTGTTCAGGGCCCTTCTTTTTTCGGTAGTCGCGCTAGTCGCAGTTCGCTTTCAAGCGGTTCCTTTATTCTTCATTTCGTCTTCGGACAGTGTTTTTTCGTCAAGCGCAGTTTTGCAGTAATCGTAACAATGTAAGTATTGTCGTTTCAAGTTGGCTCAGTGTATTTCTTTCATATCACCTTCACTTAATCAATTGTTGTAATTTTGTATTTATTTATTACTTTAGAGTTTCAACCCACATTGTTCACTGTCAGTAAATCGCCTTCTTTATCAGTAATTGTGTTGTTGAGAAGTTACAATTGTCGCAGTCACAAGTTGTTTGGGAGTATTGTTGTTTGAATATATCAAATTATCGAGAAAAACCTCTTTTGCAGATCAGTATATAAAATGTCTCCTACAATTAAATTGTTTTCGCGTAGATTTTCCATCGAATTACAAAAGTTAGATCCCGAGAAAATGGCTCATCCTCGGTGTAAAAACCTGTGAAGCTCACGAGGGACGTAAAACAACGACAACAAAACATTATAAACAATAGCGTACAGCAAAACAATACCTCGAAACAAAGAAACCCTTGTCAGGTTTTTACACCGAGGAGGACCCGAGAAAATCGTCATTATCTTTTGCGGTGTTTAAGTGCCCCATTAAAAATTGGTTACAAGCATGCGTGACTTTAAGGCCGCAAAAGTACAAATATCACCGATATCTATCGCTTCTCATTTGCATTAGATTGCCGTTACTATGCAGAACAAATGACGCCTAACAAATCATAATGAGCGGTTAAATTGTTTCAGAACAAATAACTCTTCAGTTGTGTTCGTTTCCTTCTTGATTATCTAATTTAAATAAAAGGAAACTTAGGCACCTAAAGCAATTTAAATGCCAAGCTAACATAAGGCAGGAGCAAAACTTCCTGTACCATTTCGTGACATTAACCTTTATTCACGATATCACTAGAGTTACGACCAATCATTTCCTCCACAAGGAAACTTAAATAATCCCGTGAGAAATAACTCTGCTGCGCAATAGTTATCAAATGTGCTCAAGGAAACTTAAATAATTCCGTGAGAAATAACTCTGCAGCGCAATAGTTATCAAAAGTTCACCAGTGAGTGCACCTCATTCCCTCGCCCAGTTACGTGTTGAGCTAAAGTCCTTACACATCATTCTGACTCATGGCATTTAGTCTGATCCGTTCCTCCTTCTGTAACTGTCCTTTTGCGGGGCATTTACTTCTCCACTCCTCAAAGTAAGATCTAAGATGAAAGCAACAGAGCTACACTGTGTTGGTTACCAGCTCCCTGGCCGTGCAGAATCACTTTTCATGTGTTTAAAGGAACCTTGATATTAGATATTTTGATGTGCAGTTTCTATTGATTGATTGGGATCGGAGTTCCTTATTAATATTGTGCACAATCAGGTCCACAAAAATCTAACAATAGCCTAAAAAAATTAACTAATTTAAAATATATTAATTTTAAAAAATAGGAAAATAAAGCGTAATATTGGTGAATTAATGTCAAGTATACTTGTCGTGCCATGACTTTACAAGTGACATCATCAACTTATCCATGTCAATCGAAGAGTCCCAACATAAAAAAAAGGAACAAAGACAAAGTGCAAATTCAGTGTATGAAACAATATAAATAAAACAATGCTTAGCTCATCCATCTAAAAGCAAATTAATTAAGTACTAAAGGAAATATTTTCAATGTTTGTGCGTCAACCTTGGGTGTAACCTCACTACAATTACGTACTAATCAAAGCCTTCTAACATCAGGAACAACAGCAACAAAAGCATGTTTTCCAGTATAGCCAATTTTGGTTTCGTTGCTAACCTCACCCTTCAGTTACGTAATGAAAGGCTCAATTGTCCACTACACTCGAAATACAAAAGAAAAAGCTCGCGTAAAAGAAAAAATAGTAACCAAAAATTGGCAACAAAACAGCGATGCAAATTTTCATTTTTGTAGCTTAAATATATACATAAAATTTATCAAGAGAATATATTCCCCTGATTTTATAGATTAAAAGAAAATACAAAAGATTACGAATGATACAAAAATAAATCTTAAAATAACGCATTTGCCAAAAACTTTATGTCAGTCATTTTACACTTGGCGAGTACGGAAATACTTAAAGCCTTCTTGAAGAGCACATAGAACGCGACGTTTGTGTTGACCAAGAAGGCCAATATAATCTATTGCAGGAACAATATTTGAAGTTCTACAAACGTTTTCCCAGGTTTTCGCGAGTATAAATGTCCCTCTCCAATGACAAAATCATCAGAGCAGCACTGCTTCTACAAAGGAGCTGCTAAGTTGTTGGAGGCCCAAGCAAGAAAAGGACCGGAATGAACAAGTTTGTTCTTTCCGCCCTCGTGGCATTCTGCCTGGCTGTATCTTTGCAGGCTGTTGTATCCTATGAACCCCTAGAAACAGCTGCCTATGAAGCCGATCAATCTGACGATTTGGGCGCTGTGAAGGATGCAGTCGACACCAATGCTGATGAAGGATTTGAAGATGAACTGAGCGATTACAAAAATGAAGTTGACAATGATGAAGATGAAGATGAAGTTGACAATGATGAAGACGAAAAGGAAGAAGAGAATCCAAACGGGTGAGTCGGAGCTTTTTTTGCCCCCACAAATGCGAAAATGTTTTGGTTGTACTGCGACGTTAGTTTTCATTTAAACGTATCGAACCCAAGAACAAAGAATACTCAAGGAAAAGGGCCAAAAAAAGATTTGGATTAACCATTTATTAAAAGATTCTTCCTGTACGTACACGAAAGAGATCACATTATCTTTTTATGCGACCCACGACTAAGGAAGCTGTAAAATGTTTGAGAAAAGTTAAACAAACAACGTTTTTATTTGCAATCGAGTTTGGCTCGAAAATGTATGCCCCCATGCAATCTGTGTTATTACAATGGAGACATTTCTAAGCTTGTACGATAATCATTGGTTACTTTTTGCTTGTAACTGGTATTTTCCTGTAGGTCGTTTTGGGGCCAAAGTTAATAAAGTTCAACTTGGAATTAAAAGACTTGCCCCAGAAATTATCTATATTATGATTGCAGTGAAATCTATGAACTCCAATTGGGTTGCAGTTATCGCTATTCTAAATTAATTGAGATTATGGACATTTCGAGTTTTGGTTTTCAGAGGATTTCCATTCCTCTATACTCGAGTGGGCACCCAGGTGTAATGTTTGCAAATGCAAAATCATAAACTGAACCTGGCACTAGCTACATTTTCCTCCTTTCTAAAATGTACAGGCAATTCACGGTAACGAGAAATAATATGCAGTCATAAGGAAATGACCTTCTTATGGATCAAGTCTTAAAAATGACCTGCCCTCTCTTCTTCACAAAACCAAATTCAAATGCCAACACAGAATTTGAAAGTGTAGTGTGATCATCCGGGGGAGTCACTGTAGTCCTGAGTAGGACTGTTGTCGGTGGTGGTGACTGACGTTTCGATCGACAACCTGTGCTGAAGCCATCATCAGAGTTTCTCCGTAAGAGAGACAAAACGTCTCATTCAGTTTATTTTTGGAAATAAATCAGCTGGTAACTTGATATCGCGCCCAAACTGAAGGAAAAGTCATTATAATTCCTTTCTTATGTCTTCTTTCAGAAGCAGTGACGTTCAAGCTGATCCAATACCATTTTTACGCAAAATCAGAATTCCAAGAATCCCGCGACCGAGATTGCCGAGAATCCCGCGACCGAGATTACCAAGAATCCCGCGACCGAGATTGCCAAGAATCCCGCGACCGAGATTGCCAAGAATCCCGCGACCGAGATTGCCAAGAATCCCGCGACCGAGATTGCCAAGAATCCCGCGACCGAGATTTCCAAGAATCCCGCGACCGAGATTTCCAAGAATCCCGCGACCGAGATTTCCAAGAATCCCGCGACCTCGATTTCCAAGAATCCCGCGACCGAGATTTCCAAGAATCCCGCGACCGAGATTTCCCAGAATCCCGCGACCGAGGTTTCCAAGAATCCCGCGACCGAGAATCCCGAGGTTCCGGTTTGGGAAAAAGTAAAGGGACCTACCCGCTGAATCAGTCTTTTAGAAACCGAGGCTCAGAGAAGTTTTGCCATCTGTCTTTAATCTTAACTCTAATTGTGCTAGCAAAAAGTTGTAATTGGTAAAGTTATTGATCAAGTCAAGTGACTTAGCTGATAATAAAGCACACCTAAATGCATGTTATTTGATGCACGTTGTTTAAGGGAAGAGCCGTTTTGGAGTCCTACAACAGCAGAAACGTTGTTCACATACTGAACTCAGAATTGTTCAAGTTAGCCCAATGCATAGTGCGCTGGACTGTTGTGCGGGAGATCGAGGGTTCGAGCCCCGGCCGGACCAACACTCCAGGTCTTAAAACAATTGAGAAGAATTTCCTACCGTTAATTTCCCACACACGAGATTACTGTATGATGGATGTCCTCACCTGGGGTGGGATGGGTGGATTTATTGAGCCCGCAGTAATTGGCGCAAGCTGTTGCGGTGTCCCCGCCCGTCGGCGAATCTAATAAATTAATGCATATGTGGACCTCACGAGACACTAAGATAAGCTTTGTGCGCGAGCGAATGCACTTATGCGCTTATTACGTGAGCATGTATCAAGGTCATGAGCATGTTGCAAGGCCAGCACAAGCAAGCCGACCCAAAAAAAAAGAGTGAAATGAAACAGCGATTCCACGAGGTTTAAGTGTTTTTCAAGCTTTGGGGGAGGTCATGTTAGCTAGGCCACCCACGTGACAATTCTCAAACATGATTCTTGACCATTCAAGGATAAAAAGTAGCAGTCTTGGATGCCCAGGACAAGGAAAATAGGGGAAGACAATCAGCATTAGTTTTTACGTGAACAATTTCAGCACAAACTTCCCTCTGGTTCCATAGTCCAATTCGCGCCGGTGCGGTTGTTTTCCACACATTAATGGCCTCATTTTCCATTCAGTATTGTACCAAACTTGAAAAAATTAAGGAAACTAAAACAATATTACCGTTAACATACAGGTACATGCGACCAGAAGCTTCGTGCCGCTCCGTAAACTACTAACGAAAATAGGACATATCTAGGCTCTTCCTCTTGAGAACCACTGTTGCGGAAGTAACAAATGGCTGTATGTTTATTATATATACTAAAACTTTCTTTCGGGAGGCACTCTCGCAACAACAAAAGGTGTCCTCTTCATGAGACGATAATATACGTAGTAAACACTGCCCGCCTCGACTAGACTTTGCTAACTGCGGGCAGTGCATATTTTTTGTAATATTGTAATATGGTAATATATCATTAAACTTTGTAATATATATCATTAAACTTTGCCAGTAAAGTAATTAAGGCCAGATACAAATAACAAAGTCTTCGTTAAGCGCTAAGCGATAGGTTCCTTTAATGGAATTTATAGAAAGGTAATGGGAACATTTGTACATTATTGCCAAAATTTATTCCTCTAGACTGGAGGTGGAAAAGAGATATCCACCAAAGAAAGATATCTTGCCACCGCAGACCTTTCAATTTCACGTTACCACCAGTAAAGCGAGGGCTGCGAGGGCTACACTTTAGAAACTTCTGTAGTCAACCAGGCCATTGCTAGCTTCATATGTGACACACACCTCTGAGATCAACAATGAAAGGTATGGTAAATGTTTAGCTGGGTCCTTGAATAAAGAAAGATATCATTCGTTTTGGAACGAGCGCAGGATAGAGATAAAAGATTACTATCATAACTCAATTTGTATTCTATGCTTCTGGTACTTGGAGAAGATGTCGCTCTTGTCTTGATGACGACCTTGTTAAGTTGAGTAAGATCTTTGCGTGCGAAATGTATCCAATCATTAATTATGGTATCTCTTTTGTATTGTTGCTGTTTCTCGTCGTCTATTAATGCTTTTCTACCGTTTAGTTAGCTTTTGTTGTTTCCATATCACATACTTTCGTTCATTATTGTTTCTTTCGCAATTGTTGGCATCAATTGCTCTTTCACTGAGTCGTTTTCGCATGCATGAATTTTAGTTTTTCGTGCATGCATAAACTTAATTAGTTTTCTCCGCTCAGGGCCCTTCTTTTTTCGGTAGTCGCAGTAGTCGCAGTTCGCTTTTGAAGCGGTTCCTTTATTCTTCATTTCGTCTTCGGACAGTGTTTTTTCGTCAAGCGCAGACTTGCTGTAATCGTAACAATGTAAGTAATGTCGTTTCAAGTTAGCTCAGTGTATTTCTTTCCTATCACCTTCACTTAATAAATTGTTGTAATTTTGTATTTATTTATTACTTTAAAGTTTCAACCCACATCGTTCACTGTCAATAAATCGCCTTTTTTTTATCAGCAATTGTGGTGTTGAGAAGTTACGATTGCCGCAGTCACAAGTTGTTTAAGAGTATTGCTGTTTGAATATATCAGATTATTGAGAAAAACGTTAAACTTTTGCAGATCAGCATGTAAAATGTCCCCCATAAATAAATTAGTTTTGTCTAGATTTTTCAGTCGAATTACAAAACTTAGCTCTAGAGAAAATGTCGTTATCTTTTGCGTTGCCACATAAATTGGTTATAAGCATGCGTGACTTTAAGGCCGCGCTACAGTAGTACAAACATCACCGATATCCATCGCTTCTCATTCGCATTAGATTGCCGTTACTATGCAGAACAAAGGACGCCTTACAAATCTTAAATAGCAGTTGAATTGTTTCAGAGCAAATTACTCTTCAGTTGTGTTGTGTTTCCTCCTTGATTATTTAATTTAAATAAAAGGAAAACCTAGGCATATAAAACAATTTAAATGCTAAGCTAATATAAGGCAGGAGCAAAACTTCGTACACCATTTCGTGACATTGAACTTTATTCACGATATCATTGCTTGAGTTACGACGAATCCTTTTCTCCACAAGGAAACTTAGATAATTCCGTGAGAAATAACTCTGCTGCGCAGTCTTTATCAAATGTGCTCCAACGCACTTCATTCCCTCGCCCAGTTACGTGTTGAGCTAAAGTCTTCACACATCATAATTTGGATATATCACCAAAGTTGAAATGGTAAATTGGCCACCGTAACGCAGCTTTTGTAATCGTTACGGTGGCCAATTTACCATTTCAACTTTGTTGATATATCCAAATTATTTCGTTACTCCCACCGACGCAGTCCCAAACTGTTTTTTTCGAAACTATCAGCCTTTATTCGTCTTTACACATCATCCTGGCTCATGGCATATGGCCTTGGATCCGTTCCTCCTTCTGTAAATTTCCTTTTCCGGGGCTTTTTTTTCTCCACTCCTCAAAGTAAGATCTCAGATGAAAGCAACAGGGCTAGAGTGTTGGTTACCAGCTCCCTGGTCGTGCAGAATCACTTTTCATGTGTTCAAAGGAACCTTGCAATTGGATATTTTGATGTGCAGTTTCTATTGATTGGTTTTGATTGGAATTCCTTATTAATATTGTGCACGATCAGGTTCACAAAAATCTAACAATAGCCTAAAAACAATTAACTGATTAAAATATATTGATTAAAAAAAAAAATTTTAAAAAAAAGCGTGATATTGGTGAATTAATGTCAAGTGTACTTATCATGCCATGACTTTACATGTGACATCATCAGCTTATCCACGTCAATCGAAGTGTCCCAACGTTAGAAAAAAACAAAGACAAATTCTAAATTCAGTGCATGAAAGAATATAAATGAAATAATACTCAGCTCATTCGTCTAAAAGCGAAGCAATTAAATACTAAAGTAATTATTTTCAATTTTTGTGCGTCAACCTTGTGTGTAACCTCACAACAAATTACGTACCAACCGCATTCTTCTAAGATCAGGAACAACAGCAACAAAAATATGTTTTTCAGTTTTGCCAATTTTGGTTTTGTTGCGAATCTCACCCTTCAGTTACGTAATGAAAGGCTCAATTGTCCACGGCATTAGAAATACCAAAGAAAGAGCTCCCATGAAAGGAAAAATAGTAACCAAAAATTGGCAACAAAAATAAAAAGAAAAAGAAAAAAGAAAACAAAAATACGGTATATCATTGAAACAGTGATGCAAATTTTCATTTTTGTAACTTAGATAAATACATAAATTCTATTAAGAGAATATATTCCCTTGATTTTATAGATTAAAAAAAAATACAAAAGGCTACGAATGATTCAAAAATAAATCTTAAAATAACGCATTTGCCAAAAATTTTATGTAAATCATTTTACACTTGGCGAGTATGCAGGATATACTTAAAGCCTTTCTGAACAGGAAATAGAGTCCGACTTTTATGTCGATCAAGAAGGCCAATACAATCTGTTGAAGGAACAATATTTTGAAGTTCTACACACGTTTTCCCTGGTTCCCACGTGTATAAATGCTTCTTCTCCGAGGACAAAATCATCAGAGTAGCACTGCTTCTACAAAGGAGCTGCTAAGTTGTTGGAGGCCCAAGCAAGAAAAGGACCTGAATGAATAAATTTGTTCTTTCTGCCCTCGTGGCATTCTGCCTGGCTGTATCTTTGCAGGCTGTTGTATCTTATGAACCCCTAGAAACAGCTGCCTATGAAGCCGATCAATCTGACGATTTGGGCGCTGTGAAGGATGCAGTCGACACCAATGCTGATGAAGGATTTGAAGATGAACTGAGTGATTACGAAGATGAAGATGACAATGATGAAGATGAAGATGAAGTTGACAATGATGAAGACGAAGAGGAGGAAGAGAATCCAAACGGGTGAGTCGGAGCTTTTTCTGTCGCCACAAACGCGAAAATGTTTTCGTTGTAAACTCATGCCAATCGCAACCCAAGAACAAAGAATGCTCTGGCAAAAGGGCCAAAAAATAGTTTGGATTAACCATCAATTAAAAGATTCTTTGTTTGCGTACTCGAAGGAGATTACATTATCGGTTTTTACGCGACCCACGACTAAGGAAGCTGTAAAATGTTTGAGTAAAGTGAAACAAACAACGTTTTTATTTGCGATTGAGTTTGGCTCGAAAATGCCACCATGCAATAAGTATTATTACAGTGGAGACATTTCTAAGATTGCACGATGATCGTTGGTTACTTTTCGCTTGTAACCGGTATTTCCCTGCTGGTCGTTTTGGGGTCAAAGTTAATAAAGTTCTACTGAAAAAGAAAGGTTGCCCGAGAAATTATCTGTATTGTAATTGTAATGGAATCTATGAACTCCAATTGGGTTGCAGTTGTCGCTATTCTAAATTTATTGAGGTTATCGACAGTTCGAGTTCTGGTATTTCAGAGGATTTCTCGTTCATTTACATTCGGGTCAGCACCCTAGTGTAATGTTTGTAAGTGTTAAACCATAAAAACCAGGGACTAACTACAATTTCCTCCTTTTTAAAGTGTGCTGAGAATTCACGGTAACGATAAATCATGGAATGGAGTCACAGGGAAATGATCTTCTTATGGATCAGGTCTTAAAATGACCTACCCTCTCTTCTTCGCAAAACCAAATGCCTCATCAGAATTTCTCCACAGGAGAGACAAGTTTCTGATTCAGTTCATTTTTGGAAATAAATCAACTGATTACTTGATATCGCGCCCAAACTGAAGGAAACGTAGTTATAATTTCTTTCTTACGTTGTCTTTCAGAAGCAGCGATGCTCAAGCAGATCCAATACCATTTCTTGGCAGAATCAGAATCCCGAGAATTCCAAGAATCCGGATCCCGGGGCCAAGAATCCCGCTCCCGAGAATCCCGAGGCCAAGAATCCGGATCCCGAGGCCAAGAATCCCGCTCCCGAGAATCCCCAGACCAAGAATCCCAAGGCCCCGCTTCCGGTTTGGGAAAAAGTAAAGGGACCTACCCGCTGACCTATCTTTTAGAAGCCGAGGCTACGAGAAATTATGCCATCTGTCTGATTTTAACTCTAATTGTGTTAGCAAAAAGTTGTAATCGGTAAAGTTATTGATCAAGTCAAGTGACTTAGCCGATAATAAAGCACACTTATAAATGCAGGTTATGTGATGCACGTCATTTAACGCGGGTAGTTTGCAGTCCCACAACTATATCACAGCAAAAACATCGTCCACATACTGAACTCAGAATTGTACAAGTTTTAATGTAGACCTCACGAGACACTAACATAAGCTGTGTGCGCGAGCGAATGTACTTATGTGCTTGTTACGTTAGCGTGTATCAAGGCCATGAGCATGTTGCAAGGCCAGCACAAGCAAACCGATCCAGAGAAAGAAATAAAACAACGATTCCATGAGGTTTAGGTGTTTTTGAAGCTTTGGAGGTCAGGTTAGCTAGGTCACTCACGTGACTATTCTCAAACATGATTCTTGACAATTCAAGGATGAAAAATAGCACTCTTCAAAGCCCAGGACAAGGAAAATAGGGAAAGACAATCAGCATTAGTCCAATACAAGACGTGAACAATTTCAGCACGAACTTCCTTGTTGTTCTATAGTTCAATTCGCGCCGGTGCTGCAGGACAGAGAAAAAAGATATACTATCATAACTCAATTAATTTTGTATTCTGTGCTTTTGGTACTTGGAAAAGATGTCGCTCTTCTCTTGATGACGACCTAGTTGAGGTGTTTGGGAGTATTGTTGTTTGAATATATCAAATTATTGAGAAAAACGTTAAACTTTTGCAGATCAGCATGTAAAATGTTCCCCATAATTAAATTCTTTTGTCTAGATTTTTCTGTCGAATTACAAATCTTAGCTATAGAGAAAATGTCGTTATCTTCTGAGGTGTTTAAATGCCACATTTAAAAATTGGTCACAAGCATGCGTGACTTTAAGGCCGCACTTGTACAAACATCACCGATATCCATCCCTTCTCATTTGCATTAGATTGCCGTTACTATGAAGAACAAAGGACGCCTTATAACTCATAATTAGTAGCTGAATTGTTTCAGAACAAATAACTCTTTAGCTGTAACGGTCGCTGCATTTGGGTCGTGGTAGAAACCGTGGACTAAGAAGTGAACATAGCTGAGGGCCATATTCGAGAAGTCTCTAGCGGCTGTTGGGTTTTTAGAGGTGATCGTAAATTTTACTACTAAAGGATGATGTTCAAAACGAAGCGGGGTTTCACATTGCTCTTTGTGTTTCTCGGGGTGATGAACGTAGCATGTTATTCAGGTGAGTGAGCGCTTGTTGTTAAACAAATTAGACCGGCATTACAGTGGATGGTATGAAAGAAAGCTCATGTCCAAAATAAACATTCCTAAAGTCAGTCTATCAATGTCGCAAAAAATATTTTGCTATCGGATGAATAGACGTATTTTTTTTTCTTTTTAATCGTAATAACCTTTTTATTGCTCTTCGTCTCTTAATTAGAGTTTCGGCAATTGAGCTGGAACAATCCTAACCATGATGTAATAAAAGGTGGGGATGGGACTAACGAATCGTGACAAAACTATTTGAATTTGAAATGTTTTGTCATTTAGCTGACCCGACACAAGTACTGAAGCTTATTAAGCAGAAAAACTGCCAGAATTTAAACATTTCTGTATAACCCCGTACTTATCTAGAACAAAGCCGTAATTCCAAAGGCAATCTATTATTTTTCTCTAACTGTTTTCTGTATCTAAGAACTGTATACATAATAAGTATGGGATTTTGCGGAAATCTTACCAAACCGTTTCTTGTCCTAAAATGCCTATTTTCTTTCAAATCATTTAAGAAGTTTAAGGCTCCACCGGCGGACTGACACATTTTGAAATGAGCTGAAGTAAGTTTCCAATTTTCCAGCGCAAATTAAAGCGCCAAGTATCTTGTAAAGAAATAGCATTCCCAGTCAGATTCGACAAATTCGAGGTAAACGGATATCAAGGCCTCAAAATACAGCTCTCTATAAGGCCGGTCGTTGTTTGTCGCTCCAGGGAGGAAGGGGGGTGGGGGGTGGGGGGTGGGGGGGAGGGGTTTGAAGGATTTTGGTTGGGTCGCAATAAAATTTACCTGATCAATTCTTAAGGTTCTGTAATGTTCTTATCACCCTCTCCTCCCCTCATTGGTAGTTTATTGGCAGTCAAATTTTTACGGTCCACCCCTCCCCCTGTTATCTATCCCGTGTCTTGGCAACGATTACTCCACCTCCATTCGCGCCCCTTGCTCTTCCTTCCAGATTATAAATAATGACTGGTCCCTAAATAATGGTCTTAATTGCATCAGTTTTTTCAGTTTCAGAACGGGAAAACCATTCCAACGGAAATATTCCTCAGGAGAAACGAGAAGCCGTACTTTATCGTGGACAACTGTGGTCAGCCACTTATGATAACAACCGGGAGGTCACGAATGTCTTTATTCCTTACACAGTTAAATTAAGAGGCTGGTTCTCAGGACTTGGTAAGTACAAAGCTTCTCCTTGGCTAACTGATTTCCCTTACCCTCTCCCGTGAGGGGGAGGGAGGGGGGAGGGAGGGGATAGGGAGGGGGAGGGAGGGGGGAGAGAGGGGAGAGGGAGGGGGAGGGGGAAGGGGTATGCTCTTCTCGTAAGTCTCTTTTCTTAACCTCTGGTTACCTGTGACCAAAAATCTACTTATTCCTTGAGCGTCGAATTCACGAAATAAAGTTTCAATTTTAAAAATCTACAGTAAAAGACATGACATCTTAAGCATTTTCTTCATCAGTGTACGTTAGCAGAATTCCGAGACCGTGAAAGACAAAGGGAAAGGTTTGGTTAAAATCTGACCGATTTAAACGTAATTTTCTTCTAATTGAACCCTTCCACTCAATATAAATTTGTTGGACTCTTTTTTTTTTGTTATCACTCTCACCCCTTATGTTCGTCTTGGTTCCCTTTTGACGACCATAAATGATTCTTTCCCTTAGCCTATTTGTTCCTCAACTCACGATTCTCAATAGCAAGCAGAGTTTGAAGAAAGGACTTTTTTCATACCAAGGGAGGGAGGGAAAAAAACTTTATATATTTCATTTTGCAATGAGAGATATTTTGATTTCTTAGATCATGACGATGAGGAAACTATCAAAGAAGCAGCGAGTGTTATCGCTAAGCACACTTGTATCAGATTCGTGGAGCGCAAAGATGAAAAGGACTTCATCGAATTCTACGAAGACAGCGAGTAAGATATGCAAAATTTTAAGACTTTTTCCGCGATCCACCACTTGGTATAATGTTTGTATTGGTAGTTTTTCCCTTTCTTTGATTCTATGTACATGTAATAGGAAAATTTGATTGGTTGATTGGTTGGTTTGCGGGCTGAACTCCAGAGCTTGGGTTTGTGCAGGATTTCCTGTTCCCTGTGAGATTCATTCTTTATATGAAAAGGCATTTCAAAGTGTCCTACTTGACGAAATTCTAAGGTTTGGCAGCAACAGTGTTCCTAAAATCAGAGACCGGGGCATGTTATAAGCTGGAAGCGACCAGATGATAGGCTGGTGCTTAAAACCCCTTCTCCATTGTCCTACTCGTTACAGATTTTTGCTTTTCAAGACCACACCCAACGCAAAAACGCAGTCACAGTTTAATTTGCTATCTGACTCGATTGTTAGATGCACTTGCGTAAAATTGAACCACTGAAAACTCAATACCTGCCAACTTTTTTATTTGAGAATATTATTCCGCGACATGAAAAATCTTCTGTTATTACTCACTCCAGCAATGTCTGTGAGTCGTACATCGGCAAAAAAGGCGGGAAACAGCTGTTGTCGCTCGGAAGCGGCTGCAAGAACAGAGGTCACGTGACTCATGAGCTAATGCACGCCTTGGGATTTTTCCACGAGCATACCAGACCGGATCGTAACAAGTTTGTCAAGATATTGTGGGATAACATCAAGAGAGGTGAGTAACCTTACGCAATACTACTTACCTACTTTTGTTGTTCTTTCTTAGTCTTCACTTTAGTGAGCTTGGTAGTCGCATTTACAAGACGATTTTTCTTTCATACACCCCAGACCACTTCAACCAGTTTGAAATCCGCACGCGAGGAGTCACAACTCTGGGCCAACCATACGACTTTCAATCCATTATGCATTACTCCAACAAGGAGTTCAGTAAAAACGACAAGGACACCATCCAGGCCCTATCAGATCCAAACATGCCACTTGGTAACATCAACTCCTTATCTGCCGTGGATGTCCTGCAAATTAACCTGCTCTATAACTGTCCCGAGGCACTCAGACAAGGTACAGCAGTTTTATAGGCACGTAACGCTTGCAGAGTTACAGCGTGCGTTGAAATTCACGGCAAGAAGGTCAAAGTGCACCAAAGGAAATTATGTCAACTGCAACGAACGACCAAACGTTAGTTACTGAATTATGACTGACTATTGTCTTTTGAGTTCGGAAAACTAAGCAATTACTTAAGTGCACTAACATACGACTGTATAACAATTCTTCCTTTCCTTTTCGTGTGAATGATGATTTACTTCCCCCCTTCCCTCACCGCTCGGATTTTTCAAACGACTGCCATCGATCACATTACTACCATATCAAGACAATCACGCCACAACAAATATGGCTAGTGACCACATGCAAACCATTTACTCACTGCATCACTGTACGTTGTTTAATTCACAGTTGACAACTACGAAATAACCGTGTGCACAGGAGAAAAATATTTTGCGGGAACAGATGGACAAGTGTTTGTAGAGCTGTTTGGGCGGAACTCTGTTGGCCAACTGCAAAATTCAGGCGAGGTAGAATTAGCGGGAAAAAAGAGCGCCTTTGAGATGAGAAGGTGAGAAACACTGCAAAGCCATTATGAAGGGTCTTTAAGGGGCACAGTAATTGTTATCATTCCACACCGGAGAACATCAGCGGGTCAGAAATTCTGTGTGTCTGTGTGTGTGAATGCGTGCGTGCGTAAGTGTGTGCGTGCGTTTGTGTGTGTGTGTGTGTTTGTACCGGTGTGGAACTGTAGCCACTCATCTGTTATCTTGTTGTTAGTGTCGATAGATTTAACGTTATTTCACCAAACCTCGGAAAACTGGTCAGACTGGCGGTCAGACTCAAAGATGGAGGATACGGAGGAGCATGGTATCTAGACAAGGTGATTATTTGGAATCCGAGAGGTAGAGTATACAATAGATTAATGACTCCAGTTTGTCAGTAGCCCATTACTTAATGGGCTTCTGCCTTTGTTTCGGAAGCCGGCGGGGCCTAATTAACAATTATTCCACGAGCGCGCGTTGGATATGAGATGATAGATAGCCAACGAGGCGCGTAGCGCCTCGTTGGCTATAATCATCTCATATCCAACAAACGCGAGTGGAATAATTGTTTTATTAAAAACACTACATTAAATTATTAAATTTTATTAAATCCTTAGCTCCCTTTCAATTTTAAGCTTATGCGTACGCTTACCATATCGTAGTGTATGGTATATTGGCTCATATACCATATTGGCTAAGCCAATGAAAAGTCTTGAATTGCATTATCCAATGATCCAGTTTTTAATAATATCGATTATTGACCCTGAATACGCAAGATGGAGTTTGGTAATGACTGATAACCTCTTCCGTCGCCTAGCTTTTATAAACATGGAGGCAGCTAGCTTTTATAAACATGGAGGCAGCTTGAGATGATGGCTCAAACAGAACAAATTGGGGCGCAGGTTCAATGAAGCTACACTCCGGTGGGAACGGAAGGGAATACGTAAATTTTCTAAATCTTATTATATATACAAGGCTAAAAAGATAAAGAAAAATTATTAAAATGTTAAAACCAAACGTTTTCGGCTGTTTGCCATCATTAGGGTGTTTGCTATATGAATATATCTTATTAACCAAGCGCGAGGGCCGTACTGGGAGAGTATCGGCCCGAGGTATTGACAGTACGGACCGAGCGCAGCGAGGTCCGTACAAAAAAGACCGAGGGCCGCTATTCTTCCAGTACGGTCCCGAGCAAGCCTGGTTAATAAGAGATTTATTACACGACTGAAGTTCAAAGGGACACAAGTGCGGTATCATTCGGGACCATTCGGGACAGTGCCCGGTCCAATACTGAAAGAATATTGACCGGCAATAGAGCATTTTGATTGGTTGCTTTTAGTTATTGGCCCTCTGACTGCCCGAGTCGTGTAATAATATCTTTTATTAAGCGAACATTATGGACATCATTTCCAAATCTTGTTTCTCAATGAAAATCAAGGTGGTAGGAAAAGAACCCATCAAAAGTGAAGGAGTAGTTCAGAATTATTTTGGATCGATCAAGTCTTTTTATCAAGGCGGTTCTTGCTTGCAATTGGATGTTGAGACTATATGATCAGCGGCCTTCTAAAGAGATGGTCCAATTAGAATAAGGAAAATGAGATGACGGTCCATGTAAATAACTTTGTTCCCAAAGTGCTAAATGGAACTTTCAGAGTGTGTTCTTTATGCATGCAAAGCCAAGGTGACTTCAGGCGCTTTGGTAGCACTTAAGAATTTTTAAGATAAGGCGTGGTATTGTTACTGTAAGTTGTAGGCAAGGCGGATCTTGTATCCTTTAAAGTACCTTGACCGTTACATCGGTCGATAGTCGCTCGATACTCGACTGATATGTTGGTCGACACTCGGTCGAAACTTGATCAATAGTCGGTCGATAGTCTGTCGATACTCGGTCGATAGTCGGTCGATAGTCGGTCGATACTCGGTCGATGGTCGACTATTAACCGAGTCTAGACCAAGTATCGGCCAACTATCGCCCGACTATCAACCGTACGTCGGCTGACTATCGACCGAGTGTCGACCGAGAGTCAAGGCCAGGTGGAGGATGGGGAGGAGGGAGATGAATGAAGGAGAATTGAAATGAAAGCGAGTCGTACCCATCCGCTCCGTTTCCATACCCGCCTTCTCAGCAATGCTTTTACTCCTCTTGCCACTGATGGTTTCATTGTCTCCAGCTCTATTGGGATCTAACAACCCTTGTGGTCCCTTTTGTTTCTCAGATTCAAGTTCAAAACAGAAAGAGGCGAGTGGATGTTTCTTTTCCATGTTCCTGCTGGTTTAGAGGAAGTTCTGACACCAAGACATTGGAACCTTCTTACTAGTTGATAAACTTCAATTTGTTTTGTCATAACTTATGTCGTGCAACTATGGTTTGAACCCAAAAGTAACAGATGACCGTGTGGTGTCGTCTGATCGTCTGGGTGATCTAAGTCCTAGGCGGAAGTCGTCAACAGAGTCATGTCACTCTGATTATCGTTTCCGCTCAGGTTGTCAAAAGGTCAGTCGTTGTTACCGACAACTTCCTTTCCAGGACTTCTCTTACCCGAACGATCAGACCACATGACCAACTGTCATTTACTTACTACAAGTGGACTAATTGTTTTATCAGTAAAATTAGTTAATTTTCATATTCACCACAGTTGACATAGTATTATAGTTATGGCCACGAGAAAAGGAGCTCTATTTCCAACTTTAAAGGCGCTTTCCTTACTTCAGTGACAGCTGACTAATATTGCCAGTTGAATGTAGATTCGGCTTTTTTTTGAAGCTGTGTCCACTATGACATGTATAACGTACTTTGTTTTAATAAATAAAACTGTGGGTACCTCGAATTGTCACGGAGAGAAATAAGGAGGGAGGCTGGGGAGGAGTCACAAGCCTTCCGCTTTATTACAATGGCATGCGTTTCGTAACTGAGCACCCGAAAAAGTTAAGCACGCCGTGAAAAATTTAAGAGAAGCAAATGTTGCCCGCACCTTCGAAGGGGTTCCACGGTTGACAGAAGCTCTGGTAGAGAAATTAGCATCGTTTTTACCGTACTCCAAGAGTTATTGACGCGTGCAGCTCATTAAATCTCCCGCTTAATTCAAAACTTATTAATTAGTATGAAACGATGAGAAAATTAGCGAGTGTGACTTCGATACGAAAGCAGCTTACGAACACAGGAGCAGTTTCCATTCGAGATAATCTCGGTTAATTTATAAAACTAAGCCGTATCAGTGTTCTGAGGGTCCAGTATCATAGTTTAGAATCGAAGTTAAACAACGAAGCTGACAACTCTACAGACGGGTAAACTTAAGTTAAGCGCAGTTCACGAGGGATAAGAATTTGTAATTATGATGAACGTTTGGCGAAGAAGTGCAGTAGCGTTAATTGTGATTACAGCAAGTCTAGTCGCTCATGGAGGAAAATACCAAGGTATGAGAAGTTTGTGGTGTGTTTAAATTATTATCAATTTATAATTATTTCCAAATGTCAGCTTAAAGTTTGCAAATGCTTGATGAGTCTAGTAACGTCCTTCGTACACATCAGACCTGCTTGCTTATATTTCAAGACAACTCAATTCTTAATGAGAGTTTAATTCCACAGTGTACTGAATATAACATGTATTCAATTCGATAAAATATTGTAGAATTCAAAATTTCTGTTTTATGTTCGATTTTTAAAAAAAAATTCTTTGCATAATTTGGCTTATTTAATACTCAATTCTAATCAGGAAGAACCGTTGATTAATAAACAAAGCTGCAACTATGATAAAAGCGCCGAGATATAAAAAGTAGCCCAGCGCTAGCGATATATTTTCAGTTTTATTTCTCTTAAAAAGACAAAGCAAATTTTTGCTCCTTTAGAGTGAAAACAGCAGGAATTCGTTGCAAACGTAATTTTTATAATTTTAATGCTTCTGTCATTGGTAAAACTTCCAGGGCTTCGTTCGCAACCCAAAAGTATTTCTTTTTTCTCTTGAAACTGCTTTATCAGTGCGTTAATTTACTTCTTTCCCTTTCTTTCTTTTCAATAGAACTATGTTATATTTACTGGTTTCATTTGTTAAATTGCCCTATATTTTAGGCGCCAAACTAATGATAATTTATGCCGACATTCGATGCTATTTTTCCGCGGATGGTTAACTGCAGTTACGCACGAGAGAGCAATAATGGGGGTAAACTGTGACCGGTTTTGTCTCCTTTGAGGTACAAGACGTTAATTTCTTCCCAGTAAACCTGCTCTGAACTTGAACAAAAATTCCCACTTGTACAGTAATTCACGAATCGATACACATTTTGCTGGAACAATAAGCTATTTTCTTTTAAACGACGCCGAAAAAGGCACTGTGCTATAATTTACATTCAATGCCAACCTTTGTCGGGACTTGTTTGAAGGGGGAGCCGACATCGAAGAGGTCTTGACGTCTTTTTTACCTGATATGATATCATGACTGATAACTGCCCACTACTGACATAAGAAACATTATCCCAGACTCTCAACTAGACGAAAAGTCTAAGAAATAGAAGTTAATTTTAACTTCAAGTTATCTCATGTTTGCCCTTGATTAGATATTTCCTTGTCGATAGTTTTTCTTATTATATCTTTTACACTCTTAAGGAAACAGCAAATTGGAAAGAGATGCATCTTGGTTAGATCCAAAGGACGAGTTCAACGATCCGCATACAGACCACCGGGCTTCAAAAAAAAGTTCTGCGCGCCATAAGACAGATAAAGATGACAATTCAGTTTACAAAAGGGATCGCGCGCCTCCAAAAAGCCCCAAATATTCAAGTTTGTCAACGGAGGCAATACTTGAAAGAGCTGAGTCTGTTTTAGAAGCTATCAATAAGAAAGGATGCCCAACAGCTGAAGGTGTGGCTTTTCATCCTTAATACTTGAACTTCAGTGCGCATTTTCTCCATACTGTTCTCTACACATTTCTTAAGGTGCTGACAAGGAGAATTTGTATAACAATCAAGAGCTTCTTTAGTTGGTGATCATTTCCTTTATTCTCATGACCTCAATGTGTGACTCAGGGCTGATATTGTGAGGAGAAATAAGACGTTGGTCACTCTTATTGTCAAAGGGTCATGTGACGTTAACGGGCTGGTAAAGTTAGGGCAAGTCCGACAAGACTTATCGTAATGAAGTGCAGGGGGGTGGCATGGGGGGTGAGGTCGGGGTGTTCGTTGCAATGCAATCAGCAACCCAGCGAACATCGGAGGCGTGCGTTCATATCAAAGCTTGGAGAGATTTTACTTCGACAAAATATAAGGTTATCATGGCATTTAATCGCGTTTACATGTGTTTACATTGCGCTTGTTGAATTCCTCCACTCACGCGTTTGTTTGACTTGATTTTCGCTCATTTTGTTTGTTTTCAACAGAGAACCTTTTCAACATTACTGTTTATACCGCTGATTTGAGGTTGGCAGGAACTACCTCTCAGGTGTACATCAATATCTATGGAATGGTTTATGGTCTGGAAGAGAGCACGTCAAAAATACATCTTACAAATCATAACATGGAGGAATTTACAAGAGGACGGTGCGTTCCAAACAGATTTTAAAACTTGCAGAGAAGCACCACGTTACAGACATTAAAATTTTTTGTTTTGATTTCCAGAGTGGATTCATTCCTTCTAAAGACGAAATTTGTTGGTTTGGTTCAAAGAATCACGATTGAGCACGACAACACGGGTGTACTACCAGATTGGAACTTGGACAAGGTACTGTGCGAATTTATTAATGAGGTGTTTACATCATGACGGAATTATCAATTCACTTTCCTGCTCTCAAAACTGACATTTCTATACCTTCCTTTTCACGACTCAAATAAACAAACAAACGAATAAACAAACAAACAAGAAACAAAACAATAAATCTTAATTGTTCGCGAACAAAATTAATCAAAAAGCAGTTCATAAAGCATAGTTTGATCATTGCTGGAACCTAGGTAAAAAGCAAGGTCTTGCCAAGAAAAGAGTACTTTCTCCTTTGTAACAAAGCTTTTTTTGATTGAGCCAAGTCGAAAACAAAACTACAGTAACCGCAAAGAAAAAAACATATGGAATTAAAATGAAATCATTACCACCATGAAACTCGGGAAAATACAAGAGAAGTAACCAACCTAAATAAATTTCTCCCCGCTGACACCTTTTCTCTTTTCTCTCTTCAGGTAGTAGTACACGATTTAAAACTCGGTACGGTCCAGACATTCATGTGCTTTTGTGAATTGGCGGGATACGAAAATGAAGTCTCCTTACCACCAATATAAAACAACACTCTCTGCAGTTTACTCTTTTCTTGTTGGAATGAAACGCAGTGTCTCGAAATGGATACAATGAATGGAACTAAAGCTGGGGTTCGAGGATATCTTCTCTTGCTTGTTGTTTATATATATATATATATATATATACATACATTTGCCTCTAACTGACTAAGTGTAAGGTACAGACCGAGTTTTTTCAAATGGGATTTTTGGCCTAAGCACGTAGTGCGCGAGTCAAATTCGAGCAGAAAAAAAAGAGGTTCTGTATCTTACAGGACGGACCGAAAGACGTGGTTAGTAAAAAATTTGTCATATCTCTGAGTTTAAAATAGAGGAGGAAGATTTTAATACGGACAAACGTTTAAATTTCAAAAGCCTTAATGTGAAATATGGCCCGCTAAATTTACCAATCATTGCGCACGTATTACTGAGAGAAAAAAAGGTGCTTAAGTGTATCCTAACCCTTATTTTAAAATCATTGAACAACTTGATGCAAGAGACTATCAGTTCATATTCTCTTGCATTTGCTTTATGCCAGCTCCTCTTTTTGAATTCATTTTTGATGGTTAACAAATTTCTGTCGCCCCTTGTGTTGATCATCGAAAATCCTTTTCATAAGATTTGCTAAAAATTTTGAAGGATTTGGTATTTTATGATGAAGAAGATTGAATTACGGTATGTATAGAAAAGACTCCTTGGACTATTTTAAATTGAAAGCGTATCTGATTACAGTCAGGTTCTCACGATTTCAAGACTTGAATAAAGGGTTTGGTACTTTACAACGACATAGAGGAAATCATCTTATTTAAAAATAATTCATTTTAATTCATATTTTTTTTTACAAAAATTGCATTCTCTTCAGGTTTTTTATACAGCAATAAATATTCGTAACGACTCGTTTAAATTCTTTGGCGAACTTGACACTTGGTAACGATAGGAACTCTCTAAATCCTTATTCCAGTTCTTCGCGCAAGTGTTCGTAAAATTGAAGTTTAAGCTGCGGACTGCGTTCATTTTGCGTTTAGACTTCGTTTACTCTGTGGTCAGACGCAGCATTTCTCGTGAGCACACCTTCACACCACTTCTATTCACCTAGTAACTGGTCAAGTCGCCCGGAAGTCATCTCGCCCGGAGCCTGAGTCCTGCCCGGAATTTAACGTAACGTAAGCAAATGCTCCAAAAAGGCGTTTCGATCGATCGGTACCTTAAGCACGTTCTAAAAATATGCCATTTTGGTGATAAAAAAATCGGGCGACTTGACTATTTTTTTGGGGGCGATATTACTAAAATTTCGGGCGGCATGACTCAGGTTCCAGGCGACATAACTTCGGACGAGATGACTTCTGGACGACTTGTTGGGAAACCGCATTTTGGCGCGCTAAGGAAAGCGTAACTCCAAGCCTTTATCTGTCCGCATTCGGAATCCAGGAAGAAACTGGCAAAAGTCCAAACCACCAAACCTCAAGGCCTGTTCAGACTTCTCCGAAGTTGGTATGACCTGTGGTTATTGCGTGCTGTTGAGCCGCTTGGTGCCCAGTCAGCGGTGTTCCACAAACGAGGCAGCGGATAGAAAATTGGGATAGGTTCGTGAATTGTCGTTTCTGGAATGAAGTAGTTAAGATGATTACGACAGGATTTGAAAGCGAGAACTATGATGTTTATTTGAAGATCGAATGTGACTATTCTACACACGAGTGCCAGTTATACTGAACTTAGGTACTGTATAAATAACGAAACAGGATCCTATGTCAGTGAGATCACCAAAGTTGACGAGAGAGAGATACAACTACAGCCTTATGTTGGAAGAAGTCCAGTCGTTACAAAGGGCGGGAAACCTGATCCATGCGCGGAAAAAGCGGAGGTGGTGCCAGGCGCGGAGAAAGGTTTACCCGCTTGTGGCACTAGTAAGTAGATCCAGGGCCTTCGGATGAAATTCAAGAAAAATTCAAGCGCGTGAAAAGCGCGGGAAAATGTGAAAACTGCTGAGGCGCGAGAGACGTTGAGACCGGCTCATGGCGCGGGAAAACGCAAATCTGCGCAAAAACGCGTATCTGGCGCACAAGCGGCTGATGATCCGCCGTTCCCGTACAGTACAAAACAAAACATTAAAAGAGATTGAAAGAGCGGGAAAGTGTAACCCATGCCAAAAGCTGGAACAGGTGGATCCAGTCTCGAATGCGCGCAAGTGCGCCAAGTGTGCCTAAGGCTTACAGGCTCTGACAACGTGACAACTTTAAGCAGATATTCAACAACTTCAAAACGACAGAGAGATGCGCGTAAAATTAATTTTGATCTACGTGTATCAGACATTTACAATTTGATCTGATGTTGTGGTAACTAATCGAGGATGCTTCGGAGCACTCTCACAGGACGTTAGGCCGTCAATATCGGCTAACCGGAAAAAAGGAAAGGCAACTAATTTGAACGGACTAAAAATATCAATAATTCAGCGGTATTTGAACTCTTTCTTTTTTTATGCAAACTCTGGATAAACAAAATTATTCTTTAACATAATTGCTCTCATATTATCTATTATTTTAAATTATTCTAACCTGCTGAGCCCCTGCAGCAATTTCGAGAGCTTCAGCCAGTCGCATGTCATCTCCAACAGGGAAAACAGTCTGAAGTGGTTCTGCTGTACTGTCAGAACTTTGCACACCGAGTGGATCATAGTGAATGCCGTCATAGATCAGATATACACATTTTCTATAGCCAATGCCTTCACCTGGAAAGTAATTTTGGTGATAAGAACGAGGTAAGTTACAGGTGTAAATAATCATCTCATAAGCTATACTTTACTGGCCAATCAAAATTACAGCTTGGACTGCATTGTTTGCTGAAAAATCTCACTGAGCTCAAAACAGTTCTACGTAGGGTTATTGGTAACAACACTCCAAGCCTATTGAAAACTGTTTGTAGACAAAAAGCAAAGAAGTGTAGCCTGACTTTCATGTACATGTCAGCAAGTACTGTTGGTTTCAGAAGATGGAGAAACATAAGGATAGCTTGCACTGAAATAATTCATTCATGCTGTCCTAAAAAAAAAAACCACAACCACACCAACAATTTTCAGAAAAAAATGTTAAAATATTTTTTAGTGGGAGTGCACCTTTATCCGCTTCAGAAACCCTTCTAAGCCCCTTATCACTGCAAGGTCAGAGTTACCCAATCGTGTGGATTCAAAAGTGATTTTTACCATATCTGTCAACTCTCCCAGTCTCAGTATCAACAACAGCAATCTCTGTTTGGTAATGCTTACTCAAAATTGACAGCTCAATTGCTCCTGAAAGAGGATAAAAAGAAGAAACCTCTATTAACAATGGTTTGTTGCATGCTGTTAAAGTAGATCAAAGGAGAAAAAATAAAAGGAAGCACAAAATATGGCACTTAGAAGCTGTATCTCTCTTTCACTACAATTGCAGATTGAGAGAACAAAATACCCCATAGTATTAACACTATAGTATACTTGAGACTACTTTACCTCCCCAATTGTCTTTATTCAATATCCAGTTGCAGTAATCTGAGTTGTCTTGGCCCAGGAAAGCAGTGTTAAATGTCTGAGGATCATTTGAAACACACTGTGCAATGAGCTTTCTCAATTCAGAAGAAAAGGAGGTGTCGCCCAGCATAACATAACTAGAGAAATGCAAACACAAATATAGACAGTGGTCAGAACACCACCAGAGCTCAAGAAACGAAAATTATCTTTCATTGTAGAGGGAATACATGTATGCTACACAATGCATGTTAATGTAATTGAACCTAAAAAGAAAATTTAAAAGTTCTCTCAAACATATGCCTGTGCAGTGTAATGGTTCAATTCAACATCCTTTTTGTAATCTAGTGAACAATCTATTATTTCTCTTTCATTGTAAAAGATACTTTTAACACAGTTGATGCAAGCAATATCACATGTACACAGGCCAGTTAAGGCACACATCACATACATGTACAATCTATTACCTCCTGCTTACATTTCTGATGATTCCTGGTTACATGGCACGAAGCCATTGTAAATGTATAGAGGTTTGTGGGTTTCAGCTATCCTCAGATTTCTCTTTCAGATCTGTGGTTTGCTCATTGCATAAGTTACTGATTGAATTGAGTATTGTAATTAAATCACAAAGTTATCAGTGCAACCAACTTACCTAACACTTGTGAACAAGCAGGAATTATCAGCTGGAACAACTCTGAATGGCAAAACAAAAACAGCACTTGCTAAAAAGTAGTACAAAAACTTTCTGATTAGTTAGAAAGGTGTTTGTCTGCACTCTGACCTTCATTCAAGTCTTTATAGCAGCAAAGAGCTCTATTCAGACCATGATGATCAATCACTTGCTATTCAGTGTTATCATTTTGTTATACAACTGGGTTAAAAATTAGTTACACTGGGTATGATTTTCTCCAAAATTAAAACTCGTCCATCGGAAGAACAAAATTCCTGTCATCAAAAACAGTTTTGTTCAAAGAGAGGTCTGCCCAATACCGCACTTCTGAGCTCATAGACTCTACAATAAGTGAAAAAATTAAATTCAATCTGTTTGATTCTATGAGAAAACTATATAACCTTTTCCTCTAATACAAATCCCCTTCTTAACAATATACAGTAAGACTTAGGCACATGGGCATGGAACTATTCTCCCTGCTTTATACTTGTTAGAATGGAATACTCAGAGTCTAGTCATTGTTGAGATGATTTTACTATTTCACAGTCAGTTACAAAGAGAGATTGTGCATATTGCATGTTGTTGTCATTGAAATATTACATACATACATAGGTTAATTGACCACTCCCCATGGGGGCTTTTTAGGGCCAACACCCACCCATCCCACCCCAGGGGAGGATATCCACCACACAGTAGTCTTGTGCATGGGAAATTAACGTCTCCTACCCCTAACCCTGCAGGAGACAGGGCCTATGGTTTATTCGTCCTTATCCGAGAAGACTAGAATATCTATCCATTTCTTGTTATAGAAAGGTAGCAAAATCTCCTCAGTTATTTTAAGACCATGAGTATTGGTCTGGCCGGGGCTCGAACCCTCGACCTCCCGCACAACACAATTCAGAGCACTAACCAATTGAGCTATATTCTGCTACACTAACCAATTGAGCTATATTCTGCTACACTAACCAATTGAGCTACATTATATGTATGTCTGCTAACAAAAATTAAGCGTTTTAATCTTTTCCATGATTTTGAAAGCCTACTTGTTGTCTGTGTCTCATTATCCAGTTCCCTTTACCTACTTCCTAGATATAAGCTCCTCATCAAAACAGAGCGAGCCCTACACAGTCAAAACTATTTACAGGTGTCTAAACCCCCCATTCATATCCCAGAATTTGACAATATTCATTAAATAGTTAATAGCCAAGTGTATACCATGTGTCACTTACTTCCTTGTCAGTTTTCCCAGTGCAGCACTTCCTAAAGATCTCTTGTAACTATCTATCAATACTCTTGGTGCTTTTTTATCCTCCTCAATGATAAGAGTGTCTCCTGAACGGATGTCAAGTGAAGACAAAGAGTCACTCTTATCTCCACAGATCAGCTGTTTTGGTGGAAATCCTGAAAGAACTTAAGTTTTCACATATTGCATGTCAGTACAATGAACATGTCTAACCAAATTAAGACTGTTGCAAAAGAAAGGTGCTACTCTTAAGCAATCATTTGGCCACTGATGTCGCTGACACAGATATTTTAAGTTTACTTGTAGATAAACCATACATACAGTCTTACTACATTATTTATAGTTAGTGTACATGCACAAAACTTACTTCTCTGTGCATGTGGTGGAACATCTGTCAATAACCATATCTTCTCCTGCAAATCAGCAACAGTGGAGCTGGTAGAAAGTCCTTCCAGATTATTGCGTCTTCCACCCTTATATTGACATCTTAAAACCTTTAGGACAATGCATCCTTTTTTCAGATATATTCTAAATTATTGAACATGTAGCTCTTAGAGGTGAATCATTTTTTACCGATACATAAAAGATATATTGCACAAAAACGAAATTATTTATGGATTTCATAACCAACAACACAACAGCAACTCTGGATGGCCAGATATTGTTGAATGTTTCGGGTACTTTGCAGCTATTTCATATCTAATCTTATACATTGATTTACCGGAAAAAAGTCCTTCTTATACTTATTCGTTGCAATTGTTTTTTGTTCTTCAAATTATTTCCAACAACCATTTTTGTCTTCATTTAACTCAGTAAGGTCCATCATGCTGAAAAGTGCCTTGGAGGCCTAAGATTGGCGCTGTTGAAGGTGTATTATCATTAATATTAGTTATCACTAATATAAATAACAAAAGAAAGTTGGAATTTAAGAGTACGTAAACAAGATGACAAAACCTAACTCGAAAAAAAAAAAGCTTCGCACTCCTGTTGTAGCATTTTTAACCTGAGTGGCAAAACATAACTACTTTTATACCGAGAACACAAACTTGTTTATTTTTACCTCTGATTGGCAATCTTCTCAGATCTCAAGCAAGGGGAAAATGAGGGTAAGCTGTTAGAAAATTGAAAACAAAATAAGTTAACGCTTTTCTCACCATAGACGCCATCTTGAAGTCTGCAAGCTCCTGGATTCGACCAAGCCTCGCTTCTATGCTTATAAATAAGGCGCGCACTTTGACTCGTAAATTGGCGGGAACATTAACTATTTTAACCGTCACTTTCCAGTAAGAAGTTTTCTTTGCACAGACCTGTATTTATAGCTTCGAAATCGCCCCAGCAATTAACGGAAACACCTTTTTTCTCCGATCTAATCGAACTCAAGCGCAAAATGAACAATTCGATCCCAAATAACGAGGAAACCAGCGATGACGAGACGTTGGAAGATGTGACGCCGTGCTCTTCCTCGAAGAAAAAAGCACTGTCGCGCAAGAAAATTATGAGCTCACAAGAGGAGAAAGATGCTATAAAAGATTCAATCAATTCCAAGGAGGGTAATCTCATGAACAGTTCGATCTCAAATAACGAGGAAACCACCAATGATGAGACGTTGGAAGACGTGACGCCGTGCTCTTCCGCTAAGAAAAAAGCACAGTCGCGCAAGAAAATTCTGAGCTCACAACACGAGAACGATTGCAAGGAGGTTACTTTAATCGATAGAAGCAAGGATCCAACTGATTCAGAGAATACTGCGCGCTATAATTCTGACTCTGAGGATGATGATATAAGTGACATAGGAATTAAAAACACGGCGCGTAAAAATGGCGAAGAAAAAGCGGGAGCGAAGAAAAGGAAAGGGACTATCTCTTCGATTGACGATGAAGATGACTTGTGAGTACATTACACGATTTGTTAATGTTTTTTGAACTAAAATAGTGGCTAAAATGATTTTTGAAATAAAATGATGACTGAAATGATTTTTACTCTGTCGCTGCCATCTTAAAATGATTGCGGGGATTAGAGTGTTATGTTAGCTATTCAATGTTATTATATTCTGTGTAAAATTCATTGTTTCTAATGTTTACGTGGGAAGTTTCTGGAACGATAAAAGAGATATTTCAGACGCGATAGATTTAAGTTAACTGTAAGTGCGTAATAAAGTGCGTAAGAGCTTAATACTCGGACAACCATGGAGGAAGAAGCCAATCTGTTATGAATCGAAGGGATGGACTGTCGAGGGTTTTTTATGTAAATTTATACACAGTACCTTCGAACAGATGTATCCCACCTGAACTGTTGGCCATAATCACCAATCAAGGATATGCACCTCAAGATAGGTTGCATTGAAAGGCTACAGTTGAACCATGGCTTGTTCTCGTTTTGTCGGATACTTGTCAATTTTTTTTAGTACTCTGCATCATTGTGCAGAACAAGTTAATTTAATTCTGCACAAGCTACAGTATTATGTTGTCTACTATGATGGAATTTTTCTCTGTTCAGTACCCCACAGAAACAGATTAAGACAGAAAGGGAACAAAACGCTAAGAGGAAATTAGCTTTGGAACAGTTGGTCCATAGTAGAAATCGTACGAAAGGGCCATTGAACATGACTGTTGATGCTGGAAAGGGTTCCCCTGAAGAATCTAAGGTAATTATTAAAATATCTTATCAGAGTTATCTGTAGATTCCATCAAAATTTGCTCAGAGCAAGAAAATTGCACTTGAGGCACAGCTGAATGTGTCAGTGATGTTCTTACCATCATTTGATGTTCTCTTTGATCTGATACTGAACAGATGGATGGGCTATTGAGCAAGCCTGATGATGGTGAAGAAGGTTCATCCAAAGAATCTGAGGTAATCATTATTTCACAGAATGATCAAATACATGTAGATTACATGCTACAGTCTCTCTGTTCAGAGATAGATCATACATTCCACCAAAATGTGCTCAGAGCAAGAAAACATCACTTGAGGCACAACTTATTAAAATATCTTTTTAAGTTATCTGACTTATCTGTAATCATTATTTCACAGATTGACCAAATACATTTAGATTATGTGCTACAGTCCGTCTGTTCAGTGATAGATCATGCATCATTCCATCAAAATGTGCTCATGCAGAGCAATAAAATATCACTTGAGGCGCAGTTGAATGTGTCAGTGATGTTCTTACCATAGCCTTGGCTACCAAAATACACTCAGCTTGCAGCTCTGATCCTACAATGTGTTTGTAATTCTTCCATGCTTGATACAGATTAGCACAAATCAGGCTATGAGATGTGGTTAGTGGACAAAAAAATTGTCCAATTGTTTGATTTATTTGGTCCTGAGCCATTGAGAAATATATAGTAAATGTACATGTACTGATATGTTTGGAGGAAGTGAAGAAAACTTTTATTGATTTTTAAAGTTTTTTTCCACAACATCTTGTCTTTATCAATAGTTGAGCAGTTCAGATGATGAAACCTCTGGAGATGAATCAGATCTTGATGATTTTGTTGAGGGAGACTCCCCAAGTCAAGAGTTGGTAAGCAGTATTTGATAATAATTACACTTTTAATTGTAATTAGTATATACTAAAACAGTGGATAGCGTTGAAGGCGCACTCTGATTGGCTAGTCAAACTCCGAATATCCTTTGCTATTTACCTCCGAGCAACTTGGGGAAAAAATGGCGTGCTGGTTTGCATCCATGACAAGTGAAGAAATCACTCAAATAATGACGAAGCAGTCCCTGAAAACACAGAAAGCGACTAAATTTGGTTTGGTGGTGTTTAATGGTAGCCGGGAGTTTATCGATAAAAACCAATGAAAAAGGTTTTGTTTACAAATGCAAATTAATCTTGCATAACCTCACTTGTTCACTTGAAAATCAAAGTTAAATGGTATTTTTTACTGAATGGTTTCAAACACAGAAAGAGTTTGCAACACCATGAAATGTCGCCACCAGAGCTAAACAAATGTCTTCAGAAATTTTATCTGTCAGCGAAAAAATTAGACGGCAGGTTTTACAACAAAAACAAAAAATCACTTACCGCGATCCAAGCCGTGTTGGATTGTTACGCGCGGGAAAATGTTGGAATCGTTGCTGGAATGTATGAATTAAAATCAATTTTTGGTGGTGTATATTATCTCACTGTTTTAGTATATACTAAAACAACTATTCACCCCGATGTCGGTGGTTAGCGGTGAATATTTACCTTGCCACTTCGCGGCTCGGTAAATATCCACCACTAACCACCTCCACTTCTGTGAATAGTTGTTTATAACTATCATCTGTTCACAATTGTTAGTTATTACTATTTAATGGACCATTTTTTAAGAATGTGGTAAAAGGTTATTGTGCAAGATCCTCCTTTCCTGTTACTTCTGCTTGCATTGTGTCACAAGAAAGCCATAGCTTAGTGGCAATAAGTCACTGACATTATCACAGATTAGAGCTTGAATAACAGGGATTCATTAATTTCAGAAGTAGGCACATATTAGTATATAAGTAGGTGGAAGACGGTTCAGTGGTAATCAAGGGAGATTTGTCACCAGTCTTTCTCTTGTGTCCATTCAACATGGTGTAAAAGTGATTGTCTTGTTGATTGAATTTTTAGAACTCACCCAACAACCAAAAAGGAGACAAAATTTCAACAAAAACACCTTTATTGATGACTGCTTTTAGAATATATTGAATGTTTACCAAAAAAATGCAAAAAACTGGGAAGTGAAATGGCCATAGTAGCCAGCTCCATTGTGGAGGGTAGCTGTCAGAATTTGGTGGTTACCGCCTCCTGATGAAATCCCTGGAATAATCATAATATTGTTTCCACAGTTAATTGATCATCTTAATATTATACATGTACCTCAGTACATGTAAATGCTTCTCATGAACAAATTCACCAACAAAGCCACATGTACAGCAAATAATAATAATCAGTTTAATTACTTTTTTTGTAGCTTACAGCTAAATTACAAGAGTGGTCAGATACAACTCATATATATACGATAACACAAAACATTTTACTATGAAAATTTGTCGAGACGGTTAGTAGAGGCCATAGTGGGTTCTTCTCCAAGGGTGCCTGAGTGTAGATTGTATCCATGGGACACAGTTGTGCGATGTGGGAGCAAGTTAGCAAGGACACCAGCGTCCCGAACTCTCTGGATAAATGTAGTGCATGCAGCAGCACGTCAATCAGAGAGAGTGCGAAGACCACACAGCACAAGTGCATCCCTGTAGGGAAGTCCAGGAAAGATTATTTCCAAGGCTTTTATCTGCACAGTCTCTCAATTAGGGGGCTAAGATAGTCAGGCAGGTTTGCCCATACTGGGGAGGCATACTCCAACACTGAAGGAATCAGGCTGGAATACACCATAACTAACTCCCTTTCCAAAACACCTGACTTCTTCAAACAACGCAGTGCGAACAGGCGTTTGCGCACTCTCTGAAAAATGTACTCACAGTGCATATTCCAGCATAAATTATCAGTAACATTAATTACACCACAAGCAACTTGTACTTGTGGTCACACTTAATTTCAGACCCAGAAAGCTGTAAAGGAGGAGGATGGTGCGGCTTATAGCGCAAGAAGTCTAAACATCTCCCTGCACTTCACCGGGCTAAGGCACATGCCATGCTCATTAGCATAAGTGTAAATATCTCTTGCAATGAATGGAAGTACACTAGGTATAATCTCTACAACTGAAAGGTCGTCGACATATTTAGCCCTGATCTTCCATTGCCTGGCCAGGTTATTAACAAGTACTGCAAACAGCAAGGGGGCCAATTTATTCCCAAGGGGAATACCACACCTAGGTATGACATGACCCGAGGTAGAACCACCTATTTTAACAAATAGTTGGTGCTAAAGAACTGCCTTTTGATCTTGTTTTGATTATAAAAATGTGTTCAGTTTGTTCTTAAACTATTACAGGCTGAAACTTCTACGTACTTTTACAACCCAAGTAAAGAAGAGTTGTTTGACAGATATGTTGAAACAATTTTGAACAGTATTGTGGATGAAGAGTTTTCATCATCATTGCAGAACTCAAATGGTAAAGTAAACTCTTGATATTATAAATCAGAGACCTTTCATTTCAGGGTTATCATGACTTTATTTGGTAAAGGTAATGAATCTAATCCCACCAATACGTTGGTCAATGCTGCTGGTTCAACAGTCAGCTGACAGTCATCCCCACCTCATAAATTCACAAACTGACATTTTTTTACTGTTCTTTGAGTTATTGAAAACATGCAATAAGAGCACATATATGGCCTTTAAATGTATATTATATCAGTTGTCCCTTAACCCAATGAAGCTATAGTTGTTGTCAGTGATTTCTGAAACATGATTTTGAAATACATTTATGTGTACATCATCATCACTCACTCAGCCTGCCCAAATGAATGCTGCCATGGAAACATTAAAAAGTTAATAAACAGTGTGGCATTTTATGAGAAAATATGAAATCACAAGTATCTTGCCCCACTTTACAAACTGAATCAAATTAATATAGGTTGGAGTTCTTTTTATAAAAAAGTTTGCTACACAAAATGTATCCTTTTTATTACGTGTACTTATGTTGTCATATTACTATTATTAATTTAGATTATCGCTTTGAGAAAGCACAAACCTATTGGGAAAATCTAATAAATACTAAGAAAGATCAAGTGGTTAGCAGAAATTGGAAAGACTATAAGGTATTTTAGTCTCCTGATTCTATCATAGTTTATGAGCAGTGGAGAGTATTTACTTTTCCTTGAAATACTCTGTTCTCATTTAAGTTTAACTATGGAACATAGGTCGCGTTTAATATGTTGTTGATGAATTTGCTGACATTTTGGTTCGCTGGGATCAGGGCTTCAGATAAACCCATGGCCTAATCTGCCTATCATTCGAAGCCCTTCAAAGCTTGTGTTGAAGTCCTGGCCAAAACCTTGACTAGAAGATTTATCACACCACTCTGCAATCCATTGCATGTTGTTTATTAGAGATTGGAGAATGTGTTTTCAGTTTGTGCATTGTGTAATGCAGTGTAGCTTTGCAGAATTCTTCTGTTAAATTTCAAATGAATTCTCAAATGAATTCTCCTGTTGAATTTCAAATGAATCAGAATTCTCCTGTTAAATTTCTTGTTAAATTTTGAAACCGCCTCCCGGTTAGCTCAATGGATAGAGCGCTGGACTGTTGTGCGGGAGGTCGAGGGTTCAAGCCCCAGCCAGACCAACACTCAAGGTCTTAAAATAATTGAGAAGAATATGCTACTACCTTTCTATACCACCAAGAAATGGTTAGATATTCTAGTCTTCTCGGATAGGGATGAATAAATGGAGGTCCCGTCTCCTACAGGGTTAGGGGTAGGAGACGTTAATTTCCCATGCACAAGACTACTGTGTGATGGACGTCCTCCCCTGGGGTGGGATTTATTGAATGGACTACTCGCGTGGTTCGCATAAAATATGTTCCGTTCTAGTCCTACCCTACTGCGGTAATGCAATGAAAATGGTTAGAATAAAATCTTAAGCTACAATGTATTTTACATGAAGAATATGCATCCGTTATCTTTCTTCTGCTTAGTATCACATTTCATGGTGAAAACCCATTAACTGAATTAAAAATTTGATTCAATCAAAATACAGTGGGTTGTTTTTGTGAACATTGTATCCTTTTTTAATATATTTTTTATTGATTGATGTAGTCAATGCATGATGTAGGTATAAGTTTCACAATGATTGCATAAACAGTCATAGATGAAACATTTCTCTTGGCAGAAGAGGTTGATGGAATGCCCTGTCATGAAATCAAAATTGCTGGGGTATACAAGAAAGAAGTATATAAAGCAACAGTGTGAAGTATGTTTTGTTAGTGAATAATATTTTAGGTATTTTTGTGTGTTAACATGACCTTTTTGTTTTAAAAAAGAATTCTTATTGAACCAAGTGGTTACAATGTCATTCAGTGACTGCATGACTATAGTATCAGTCAAACTTGGTATTATTCATTAATTTGTCCTTCCTTTACATTGACAAGAAGCTTTCCTGATCGATAATACAAGTACAAATAATATTTACAGTTTAATTTTATATTGCACTCTACTCTTGCATGGTTATTGCATGGTTGATTGATGTTCATAGTTTGGACACTTTTATCCTTGTTCCACTGATAATTCAGTCATATGATAGGAAAGTGTACATGTATCTAATTACATTTTGAATAATCTATTAATTAAAATCGGAAAAAAAACTGAAAATAGAGGTGAATTATGTATGTGCATGTTGTTTTTGTCATTTATGAAAGCAATGAATGGTTTTGCATTGCCTTACCCACTTGCAAAGGTTTTTCCAAGTACCAACTTTGAAGTTTTGCTGTCAAAATAGTTTGCTAGGCCAACAGAACATGTCTTTATCATGTGCTTGGAGGGGTAGATGCAATCAATGGTAAAATAACTTATTTATGAGGTCCTTGAATTAGAATAGTATTCAGTGTATTTCAGTTTAAATTGTTGTCCTGAAAGTCTACACATCTGAACATGACAGAGCCCCAAATCTCAATAATTTGGAACTTATATTTAATATTTCATCCTTATCTTCTTAGCTTAAAAATTTATGATACACTTTTAAATTAACCTCTATGAAATATTCATGATAGGGGTGCTTATTGCCACGAACCATATCAAAATGTGTAGCATTTTACGAAGAGCCTAATGGAAGGAAAATCAAGGTGGGTTTAACACAGGAGGAAATACAACAAGGTTTCTTACCGTGTTTGTGAGATTGAATGATGCATTCAAGAAAAGCCTCTTCACATCAGCATAGCAAGCCTAGTTGGGGAAACTATTTTTGTTTCATCTCATTGACTTAAGCATCTTGAAGATGAAATGTCTATTGTTTGGTTTTTTAAGGTTGTAACTGGCACAGTGTAGGTGCTTAGATGCAGTCCAGTGAGAAGATGGTACTAACATCTTCACATCATTTTCTTATACACTCTAATTCTTGCACATGTATCACAAACCTTGATTTATAGCGGAAATTTAGTTCAGAGATTAATTCTGCAGTTTTGAATAAATATTGATTACTCAACTATTTTCTGGGACTAAATAACATCTAATAGATATGTATACTTTTACTTAAGGAGTTTAAGGTTGGCTGCCATTGTGCAAGAAGAGGGTGGGTATATCATCGCCTTCATCATTTCAAGGAGAAACTGAAGGAAAGTTGCTCTGAAAAGGTATAAAATGGAGGCAGATTGTCTAAGGGATAGTTTTTATAGTTGGAAGATAAATTGAATATCTATTAATTTGCTGAATGCTCGACCCCTGAAATGATCTACATGATTATGAAGGTGCTATCTTTGCCAGTTTGTTTGCAAGGCATGGCAAGTTTTAAACTGTAAGTGTGAAAGTGGGTCATGGGAAAAAAATTCAAAAACAATTTTTTGGAAACACGTTAAGAAGGGAATATACCTAACACGCATTCAATCACAACATTAAAGACCATATATAGACTTTTAGATCTGAAATCAAAGTTGACACTAATCCCGGGCTATCATAACCCAACTTTGAACAACCCAGCCTTGGTCATTTTGTCATTTTATTCACTTACTATTTTGTAGATTATTGTTATCACTACCACTGTTATTATCAATTTTATAGAAAATTTGAAGATAATATACTAAATGTCTTGGAAACTCATGCACAATTGTTTATAATCAGTGGCCAGAATTGCTCGTTGTACTGTGATAAATGTGAGCAAGGGTTACCACAGTATGTAAGCCCTATAGTAGCTAACTTCACAAACTTAACTGAGATAAATAAGTTTAAATCTCTCAGGTTAATGAGGTGCGAGACAGGGCAAGGACTGGAACACCTAAAGAGGTTGTTGAGAAGTGTATTGAGGACAGAGAATGGCTTGATGAGGTGAGGTTAAATTTTTTTTTTTTTTTTTCTTTAACCTTAAGTCAACTCCTCTCTTTTCTCTAAAAACACTCAATTCAGTCACACCTTTGTTTTCTTTTTTCTATCGCAGCTGTTTAGAGATTTGAAGTCAAAGTTGAATGATGCCGATACGTGCCCACTGGGTGGATAATAAGATCGGTAATGAACAAGTACATGTAATGTCAGAGTTTTGGGAAATAGGTATACCTTTATGAACCAGAGCTTACCAAGAACATTTTTCGATCATGATTACAGCTGTCAACAACATTTATGTCTATTGCAAATTGATTGATTAATTTGATTGATCATGATTATCTGCTGTCAACAACAACATTTACGTCTATTGCAAATTGATTTATTAATTTGATATACATGCAATACACAAGTTAAAGATGACCATCCAAAGAACTAAAGTTAAACCCACCAGTTGGGTAATCCCGAATTTTTATTTATTTAATTTTTTTTTAAAGTAGGATGTCTTTTAAAATATTATAATGTTCACAAAATAAAACTCCTCTTTCCTAGGTTTGGTCACTGCGCAAGGGGAAAAACAGGCATTCATTGCTTTCTCAGCCCAGCTAAATGCATTTTAGAGTTCTGATTTGGGATCAACGTTAGAAGCTGCATAAATCGTTATTTTTTACATAACGACTTTTTACGGTACGGATTTCAGACCCCTAGATGTATGAGAAGAATATGTAATGGTATACTATGTGAACATTTTAGTCGACATACTCTACGATTTTACGCTAATTTTACGATTTTACGATCAATCTCATTGGCTGGGTACAGTTCATAATAATTTGTTTTTCGCGGGACGAACGTTTGCTCGAAAATAATTAGGATCTACACGAAAATAATGTTCTGGAAGCTTCCCCCGCTATGACCAAACGTTGATATTCCATTAGCTATCGTTATATCGAGGATAAGCTCAGCACAAAATGAGCACAGCACGCGCTTGAGAACTGACTATGTTTTCGCGGTACTGATCTGTCAGTATATTTTTTTTCTCCCTTGACGGGCTGAGCTATGGGAGGGAGCCGACTTGTACTTAGACGTTGCATCTCTAAATGCGTCATAATTTATTTTAAACATATCTCTTAATGTAAGGTTCTTACCAAAGATATCAATATTTAGGTATTTAATAGTTAATAATTGATAATTCTTAGCAGTACCGAAAATTATAAAAATGTTTATGTGGCAATTCTTCTTTGATTTGGATTTGGGAATTCTTGGACCGCCGAAAAAGAGAAATTTCTCGGAGTCTACCGGCTCATAGTCTAAACAGCTCGTGGTTTACCTCTGCAGCCATGTGTGTTTTTGACAGAACATGACTTGCTCAGTCATAGTACGCGTGACAAATTGGTGACCTGCCAACTTTATTCCTTTTTCTCTCGGGGGTCAATTTTTCCCCGTTTCTTATCATTTATTACCGTTACGGGCTTTAAAAGAAGCATTCATCGTAAAAAAAAAAAAAAAAGTTCTGAGCTGACCAATTCTTACTGAGATCTTGCACGATTACAATTGTGACTTGTGTGGTCGTAGACATGGTACAAGCACGAGACTCCACCTCTACGTCAAAACATACGAAACACGTGCATTTAAATATCTTAAATGCTAAAAACAAGATTTTCAACGTGCGCTAGTGCAGTTTACCGTGAACAGCTTGATAATTGAATATCTGAGAGTTTTCTTCGCTTAAGCCAAAAATTGTGTTCATTGAAACACCACAGAGAATCTGTAAACTTCTGTCATGAACGCCCTTTTACCACTTTTAATTACACAGAGGGATGGTTTTCGACCGTTCACACTGAACGAAGCCTTTTAATTTCGCCCTTTCGGATAGTTTGATTCTTTTTTTTTTTTTTTCAAAGATAACTTTCAGAGGTTGCCGCTCTCGACCATTGAACACGATTGACATCAAGCGTTTGTATAGTTTGAAACTATCAAGAGAAGTCCAATTCGGTCTCTTTACACGAGATGTTGGAACATGAAATACCTTTTCTTTAGTTGTGGAAGCTCTCATAATTGCAAATGCTCCGAGAGTAGGTCGTCACAATATATAAAAATGCAATTTTTGGCGACGTGGACAAGCGCCTTGAGATTAAAGGGAGATTTGCAGTGGCTAAACGAACCACTGGCAAGAAGGGCGAACTCCACGAAATAAGAACGAACGTAGAGGATGGAGAAAATTGACGCGGATTTAAATGAAAAACGGAAAATTTTTAGGCTTGATTTTTCCAGCTTTGTCATCCGTACCATAGCGTTTTAAACCTTACATAAGCGCAGCATGGTTCTTCTGTTCACGATCTCGCACCAAAACTGTACCCGTACCCATTCTGTTTAAAATCACAACGGGATATTGGCGCTTTGTCGCACATGATCATTAGGTGATTCAGGGTTCCCGTGCGACCAAGCGTGCTAACTCACTCGTATTGCTATAGTTCGAATACGTAACCACTTTTTCACGTAAATAACAGTAACTTGTCTGAGAAACCTGGGATCGGTGTCAGAACACCTCTTCCCCCCCCCCCCCCCCTAAAAAAAATACATAGCGTTATCTTTCTTGTTGGTATAGTCAGGGGAAGAAATTCAATTCAAAGACGCGGATGATGCTTCTGCATTCCGTAACACTTTATCGGTTTGATTATATTGTAAAAGTTTTTGCGGACCCGATCACGCGCGAAAATACAGGACTAGTAGGAAAATCCCGTAATGGTAACGTGACCGGTCAGATGTCGTTGGGTGATCATCATGTGCTGTGGGGCTTAAGTACTTGTTACAATATCGTTTTTCACCAGTTCCAACATAACTGCTCACAGGGTTCCCCTGTCTCTTAAAATCAAGAAAGTCATCTCAAAAGGTAAGGATTTAACTATTTAATATGCATCTGAGTCCCTTTTCAATAGAACCCTCAAGCTATAGCTACCTGGATGTCACAAAATATTCGAGGCTTAAGTCACGAAACTGCATCGTTTCGGATCAAAAAAAAAAAAAAAACCTGTTGCTTCCGTTCAGCTGAAGCTATCGCGCCTGGTTTATCATCGAGCTCCGTTTCATGTACTATTTCAAAAACAAGTGCGAGGGTTTCATCAGGGTTTCCACACACGAGAAAACTAATGAAAGCACGAGGCCACAGTTTTCTCGTGTTTGGAAACCCCTATGAAACCCGATGTAAGAGTTGTTGAAGAAGCTTCTCAATCGCTGCCCGAGAATAAAAGAAAATGGAAATATTCACGAATTGTTCACATATTGTCGGCAAGTTTGTTGCTGTTATTCAAATTAAGAAATGAGTTTACTTGAGTTTTATGCTTTACCAAACTCAAGGGTTTGAAATCATATGAAACTCATAGATAGCACGTCATTCCAGTGTTTCACCTGGGTTTCAAACCACATGTACACGTGACGAAATTGGCGTGTCTTGGTTGGATGATCCGCTTATGAATGATCAAGGAGTCTGAATATAACTGATCGCGTGAAGGCTGGAACAGGCCAGCGCTCTTGACGACTTGCCATATGATTAATTAGAATTTCTTTTTATCTTTGTATAACAAACAAATGTACTTAGGGATAAAACACCAGAACTTGAAAGAGGCATTTCTCACCCTGTGCTGGAGGTCCGAGTGGAACTTCCTTTGATCAGTCCAATTCCTTGTATCATTATCAATTTCTTACTGACCGAAGGCTGGAGTAAGTATAACTCAACTGACAGTCAATGATGTCTCAATCTATAAAACGGACGATCTCCACCTCGCTAGGGATCCTAGGATGGCATGGAGTATTGTTATTGCTTCTTATCATTTCGTCATTCAAAATTTTCCATTTGGAATACGAGCGGCCCCTTGAACAGGAAATCGCAGCCTGCCCGTGTACCATGGGCGTCATTTACAGCACTACCATGTTTCTTGTCCCATCCCTGGCTGCCTACATTATTGCATGTTTCGCTTATTTCCGTCAAGACGACGGTAGCGTTCCTTGGTCTGCTTTGAAAAAATTCTACGAAATGGTACGTTCCTGTGATTTCTTAGAAGAATCCACCGGTTTTTATTCCCATACGGAGCTCTGCAATTTCTGCCGTCAAGTTGAGCGTGATTGGACCCTGGTGAAAATTGCAGTTTCGGCAGTTCTCTCGTTGCTGTATCCTCTTGTGTGGATCATTCTCAGTCTTCTTCAAGCTCATTACTATGTGTGTGCTCAAGTTGGCCCTTCACCAATGATAGTCACTAGTTTCTGCAATGTAACAATCGAAGAAGATTATTATAAAGACTACGCCTTGGCAGGGATTCGCTCGAAAGTCATCGGTGGAATTTTGTTTGCCTGCATGCTGTTTTGCGCTGGGTTGTTTGTAGTCCTCCATGGTGAAATAGAAAATTATTTGAAAAAATACGACGAGTCCTCAGACGACGGGAGTGCAAAAAAACTTGCAGTTTATGTCACTTTCCTGCCGGAACATTCATCCGGGGCAACAGATGCAGCAGGAGCAGCGGCTTCCCGCCACAGTGGTGCTCCAACCATCGCAAGTGGCCCAGGAGCTCCTGAGCCCAAAAGTCAAGTAAGGAACCGTCGTTATTTTTCGCCCGTAGGGGAGGGGGTAGTCGGAGGATTTAGAGGGGTACAGAAGGGGACCAGTTATCGCCAACAGACTATAAAAGGGGGATAATAGAAAACTAGCAAAGGTCCACTTCATTATAATTTGCAATTCATTCTTTATTTCAGTCCAGAATGAAGCAAGATCCAAATGGTAAAGAAAAGGGGATTCAAATCCATTTGACCGGTAAACTTGTCTCTGTCCTTCAAGGGAGTATTCGAAATGACGCATGGCAAGGTGTTGATATCCGCTGTACACAACAGGAAGAACAGAGGAGCTTGCCAGGATGTTTTCCATTTCGCTCGCCGTCTCGTGCCAAACTACTTTCGGACGTTCAAAGGAAGCATGGGTACGAATCACTGCGAGAAGTAGCGGTTAAGAGTACTCGGAGTTAAACAACGTTTTATATCGACATTCTGAACGCTCGTTTAGACATAGAAGTTTAGGAAACAACAAATCTTCTCGATAGCTAAGTAACCAAAACGAGCGATTGATTGAATGGGTTACTTTTCACCAACTGAGTATTAGGGCCGTACTGGAGAATTTAGGCCCGACGTCGCGGCAGTACGGCCGGAGCGCCACGAGACCGTACAAAAACGACTTAGGGCCCATAATCTTCACTACGATAAGATAATCAGTTCTAAACCGTATGTACAGGAATATTTTTCGCTTTGCGGGAAGATAAATCTTGAAATGTTAATGCCATTTCAATTATTTAAAAAATGGGGTACCCACATAATGAACATAACTTTAAAGAGTTCCTCGCAAATAAGGACGGCTTCAAGCAATCCATTTCCGTTCATGGAAGGTAAATTAACGAAGAGCCATTTTTTGCGTCCTTTTTAGCAAATCGTCGTTCTAATGTTAGATGATAGGCCTGGGAAACACTCAAGAAATTTGCATAAATCGGTAATTAGATGCCTCAGTTTAAGATCCAACGCGTCAGGGCTTTGCTGTCTTCGAAGAAACGTCGCTTCTTTGGAAACCAAATCAAGGTTTGAAGATACTGAAAGACATCAGAATCGGTAAAACTTTGAATTTATTCTTTAGTTTTCTTATTAGGTAGACCACAGGTATTGCTCAGTCGTGTACGCGACGCCGAGAAAACAGGAATTGTATGTCTACTTAGGTGGTTGACATATATGTCGTTGATACATTGAGAATCGCGAGAGACGTTTAAAAAAGTTTAATGTCTTAGCCATTTCAATTTTCCGAATTCCATGTGTCATCAGAATTTTTCAATAGAGCTGCATTCTGCCAGCGACATTCAGGCTAATAATAGGGCGGTGAACATGAAACTTTTCGTTTCCGAACCGAGCCCACTTCAGATGTCTGAATCCGGCGTGTTTTCGCTGAAGCTACCCAGGGAAATAAAAATTTTCGCCCAACTTTGTATCACTTTGCTTAATGTAGCTTACGATTTTGTAATTAAAGTCTATTATTTTTTCTAATTAATTGTATCTTATGCTTCATCAAGAAGCTTTTAACGTATCTTTATAAACAACTTAAACAATTGCGCCTGAGGTGAATTACGAACTTCTCCATTTTACTGAACAAACGTTTTGAATTATGATAAGCAGTATATAAACCCAAGAAAGAAGAATACCAGTACATGTTTATTTTATCGTCGACAAACGAAAATGTGGAACATCACGTTCGTTAGTGAATAAATTCGAAGCCCTTCTTTGTCCTGTCACGGTACATTCCTTTACATTTACAATTACAATTTATCACTTATAGAGCGCTATTTACAATGACAGATCAACAGCGCTTTACAATCAATCCTAACGCGCCCATCCCACCCCAGGGGATGACATCCATCGCACAGTAATCTCGTGCGTGGGAAATTAACGTCTCCTACCCCTAACCCTGTAGGAGACGGGACCTCCATTTATTCGTCCCTATCCGAGAAGACTAGAATATCTAACCATTTCTTGATGTTATGGAAAGGTAGCATATTCTTCTCAATTATTTTAAGACCTTGAGTGTTGGTCCGGCCGGGGCTCGAACCCTCGACCTCCCGCACAACAGTCCAGCGCTCTATCCATTGAGCTAACCGGGAGGCGGTTAAAAGCAACTAGACTCCGTTCAGTTCATTATTCACTCGAAGAAAGAAAAACTTTTAAAATTTTCTTTCGCTTTCTAAGGCAGAAATTATCCGAGTAAAAACGCAGGCTATTTTAATGCATGACCAATTTCGTAGAATCATTTCGAAATACAATTTCGCCGATAACGACTGTCGTGAGTAATTTGATTCCGTGATAATTTGATTCTGTGATGGCTTGGATTACCTGACGTCATGACGCGATATATATTCACTTTCAAAGTCGCGCAAATAACTTAGAGGGAAGTATGCTATCCTTTACAACATAAAGCCCAGCCAACAACCCCGCTTTTTCAGGGGAACACCCTGAAAAGGAAAACGGTTTCAAATTATTTGGTCGCTTATATAATTTGCTGGAATTTCACTGGCAGCATTCCTGAGTTGTCCTTGCTTACCGTTTTTCTGCAAGACATCGGTGCTATGAAGTAAGATTTACGATACGATTGCAATAATTAAACATTGTAAGTAGCTACAAAGTAAAGAATATTAGAAAACTCTCAACGGTTCAATTCCGATAGGCTCCAATGCAAAGTAAAATTCATAGTGGCAAAACGACTTTGAATGAAACTTCGGTGCGAACCATTTTCAACCATGGGGAAGGGCTGTTTGGAAACTACAAAACAAACCTTGTAACTGGCCAACAAAGAGGAACGAAGGGACTTCAGAAATCTTAGGGTTACACGTAGCACTCATGATCTGCAATCGCCTAAGATATCAACATCTAAAGGGCAAGATAAGAAATAAAGGTGTTCTCCAAGAATAACACAAGTTTCTCAACATCCTACTACTCTTTCCTTGATAGATTCCCCAAACCTGATTCCTTCTTCTGATTCCTTCTTCTGAACTTTTGTAGGTTGACGTCTTTACCTCTGACCAGAAGCAAGAGAAAATAAATTCTTGCCAGAAGTTGATCTTTAAAACATGGCTCAAGCGATGAAAATGGCCTTCTTTACCCTTGCAGGAATTCTGGGATGGCATGGAATATTTCTCCTGTTGCTCATTGTATCCTTTAAGTTGTTTTTAGAGGGAAATGGTGGCCCGCAAGAAGGCTTCACCTGCCCTTGCAATTGGCCAGTTGGTTATGGTACCATTATGTTACTATTCCCGTCGCTTATACTCTTTCTGGTCGCATTTTTCGCATACTTCCGTCAAGATAACGATAGCGTCCCATGGAAAGCTGTGAAAAAACTTTACGAGCTCAAATGTGCTTGTGACCTTTATGATAGGCGTGCCGATTGGGACTTCCACGCCGAACACTGTATTCGCTGCATGCTTCGCCGGAGAGACTGGACCCTAGTAAAGGTTGCTCTGTCAGCAATTTTCTCCCTTCTGTATCCTTTAGTTTGGCTGTCACTTAGTTTTCTGCAAATGTTTTACTACATTTGCGCTCACGTTGGTCCAGATTATCGCACGCTCATCAACTATTGTGATGTTAAAGATGCAGATATCCCCAAGAATTATGAAAAGAATCTTGTTCTGGCAGCTATTCGCTCGAAAGTTATGGGGGGTGTTTTGTTTGTAAGCACTCTGCTTCTTCTTGGTGTCTTTGTGATCGTTTATGGTGAGATTAAAAACTATTTGAAAAAGAAAGGTGATTCGTCACAGACTGGACCCAACGGGAGAGCTGGTAATCTAAAAGTTCACGTCTCTGTTTTGCCGAGCCGTTCATCCGGGACATCAGATAGTGCCGGCCTCCATGGCAACAGAGAATCCCCTTTTGCAGCAGTTGAAAGTGGAGGCCAGGTGAGATTTTACATAAAGGTGGCTCGCTTAAGCAAATCTCTGTAAAAGGAATAATCCGTTGCAGTGGAGCATAGAAGGTTAAAGTTTGATATTTTGTTTCAGCTCCAAAGTGTGGTGAAGTTTGCAAAACTCCGATTGAATTCGACGTTTCTTGGATAGGGAGGGTGATTCGCTTTTGGCGTTTCCTTGGCAACGATAAACAACACCAATTCTCGTTGTTCAGAATTTCAAGCAGAATGTTAGTCAAAATTACCAAAATTATTATTTCTAAATGCAAATTTTCTTCTTGAATCAATGATGAGCATACTAAAAACTGACAATTCCACGTAAAAAAAAAAAATGAACTCAATAGGTTGTCATTTATTTAGCGAACCAATCAGGATCAGCCACAATTGCATGACGGGAATAGGACGGTTCGTATCAGTCTGAGTGACGAGTTTACCACAGCCTTGCAAAGCTGTCTTCAGGATGGCGCGTGGCAAGGAGTTGATATCAGCTGTTCACAGAAAGAAGAGAGCACGAGCCTACAAGGATCAAACATCCAATTTCCTGAGCGATCATTGCACCAGCGAATGAAACCCGCTGACCGCTCCTTGGAAAACCCATCCTTAACTCCACCTTAAGTAGGGTAACTCAAAGAAAAGAGCATAGCTTGCTATCTGTTACTAAATTGGACTAATAATTTAGTCGTAAGCAGTGATCAGAGGTTTAGTTTCAAAATTGAGAATTGCTTTTAGGATTTTTAAAGCCGGTGATGCAATATTGTCTAAATAAGAGAAAAGTGAACAATACAAAAGTAATCTTTTTAGTAAAATTAGTTAAGCAGTAAGTAAGAAAATTGTTAATGCGAGTTTTACAAAGACAGTAGTATTATTATGCGATATGACAAGTCAAAATTTCATGTAGCGTTTCGAAAATATAATGTCACCATTTTTTTTATTTCTTTATTTTGATTTGGACTTGGTGGAAATTAAAATTTTTTATTTCCATTAAATTTCTATAGTTGAACTGATTAATCTAACCTGTGATTTACTGTAAATTGTCGTTTTATAGTGTCTTTTACAAAGATAACATAGAATACTTATGTCTAGGTTTTCCACGTAAGTTAAAAATCCTGTGATCAATGAAAGTGATTTACACAACAAATGAAAATGAATCTCTACATCTATGATCTATTTATAGTCTGTGATGCCAGGCACTCGCCTTAATTTTACCTCTTTTTGAACATTTTTGCGACACAGAATTTCTGCGATATGGATGACATTTTAAAACTGACAAGTCTATGAAATTTTTTTGATCCGAAAATCTTGAAAAAAAAAAATCCTTGAATAGAGATATTTAACGAAAATGGATGGAGACGTGCGCGCATAGAGGTTAAAACGTTGTAATTCGCTACCTGAGCATGACTTCAGACATGCATATGTCTATATGGGATAAAGGCTGATAGTTTCGAAAGAAACTGTTTGGGGCTGCGTCGGTGGGAGTAACGAAATAATTTGGATATATCAACAAAGTTGAAATGGTAAATTGGCCACCGTAACGATTACAAAAGCTGACGTTTCGAGCGTTAGCCCTTCGTCGGAGCGAATAGAGGAATTGTGGGTTGTGTGTGCTTTTAAAGGCAGAAAATGGAGCTACGTTATTGGTGGGAACATGGCAACGGGAAAAACAAGAATAAATTAGTGGAATGAAAAGCGTTCGTTGACGTCTTCGCATCCATCTCACGTTAAGAATTCCATTCCTTTTTCTCAGTTTCTAAGACTTCGTCGTTTATGTAATGATGACTCTGATTTCCACCACAAATCAGAGTCAATGTGCCAGTTTTTCGATAAACGTGGTTACCCTGTTTCTGTATCTTATTGATCGACATTCAGTACTACAAACGTCGCATAAGGAAGGTTCAGACCGCATTCCATCCACTCTCACGTTTCCCCCTCACAACCACTCAGTTAAATCCATCATTCTTAAAAACTTTAAATTACTTCAAAGCGATCCAGAGACAAGCACTATCTTTTCGCAGCCTCCGCTCATTTCATTCAAACGCGACAAAAACATAGTCAATTTTTTGGTCAGAAGTTCTTTTCAGACTAATGACCAACCAGGCACTGTTAAATGCACCCGTGCACGATGCAAAACGTGTCCTTTCATTCACAACACTGATAAAATATCGGGATCTAAACGATCCATTAAGATCACCAATCACTTCACGTGCACCTCCGCCAATGTAATCTATTGCATAACTTGCACTTATTGCAAAAAGATATACATCGGCGAAAGAGGCAGAAGACTAGGTGATAATTTGGATATATCAACAAAGTTGAAATGGTAAATTGGCCACCGCAACGATTACAAAAGCTGACGTTTCAAGCGTTAGCCCTTCGTCATTCGCTCCGACGAAGGGCTAACGCTTGATACGTCAGCTTTTGTAATCATTACGGTGGCCAATTTACCATTTCAACTTTGTTGATATATCCAAATTATTTCGTTACCCCCACCGACGCAGCCCCAAACAGTTTCTTTCGAAACTATCAGCCTTTATTCAGAAGACTAGGTGACCGATTCCGAGAACACCTTCGAGACGTGGAAAGGATTGACAAGGACACATCGAAACCAGTCGCTAGGCATTTTAATTTACCTAATCATTCTAAGCAACATATGGCAGTCGGCGGTCTTTCCTTACACTTAGGTAGCACGGAAAGCCGTAAAAATCTTTAACAGAAGCTCATCTTTCAAACCGGCAGTCTAAATCCCACAGGGATCAACAAACGCTTTTCATTCCATTAATTTATTCTTGTTTTTCCCGTTGCCATGTTCCCACCAATAACGTAGCTCCATTTTCTGCCTTTAGAAGCACACACATCACACAATTCCTCTATTCGCTCCGACGAAGGGCTAACGCTCCAAACGTCAGCTTTTGTAATCGTTACGGTGGCCAATTTACCATTTCAACTTTGTTGATATATCCAAATTATGTCTATATATGGGACGAGCAAAATTTTAACAAAAATGCTGAACTAAGCGTTTGCTGCTTTAATTTTGAATTCAAAGGTTTTTATGTTTTCTAACGCTTTCCAACTTTGGGTGGCGTTCTTTGCACTACGATCTCCAAGTTGAGTCCATCCAAAATAGAGGGCAAAGACTGGAGTTCATCCTTTTTTTGGTACTACTGACTTCAACTGACGAAGCTTGAGTCGAGAAGCGAACGAAGAACTCACATGGTCTATCATGTTGCCTCCAACTGACCGGCTAGATCCCAGTCTTCATAGTCCTATCACACTATTGTCCAGTTGTTTGCATTGTTTTCTTCCCTTGATTTGGCCAGCGGTTCCTCTTTTGGTAAGCCTTAAATGACAAGATATTAAGTTAATATAGTGTTTGGGAGAGAAGAGCGCGTGATCAAAACTCTATGTTGCTTGTATCCGACGACGAATTTATCATGCAGCATAGTCACACAGATTAGGCTTCGATTGATTTTTAGATCCAAGCTTTTCGTAACAAAGATTAGACACAAACGCAAGAGGAGACTTCATACAACTAAAGATATGCATGCAATTCAAGTAAACATCGGTGAAAAGGACGGGCTTAACCTTGGAAAGCATCTTTTAAGTTTACCAGTGAAGCATAGAAAAGGAAACAAAGAAGGCAAAACAACAGAGTGTAGGAAAATATTGATGACAGAACAAAGAAAAATTGCAATGGTTTTTACACCGAAGTAAACCCGAAAATTGAGTCACACCGCATCTTAGCAGCGGATTTAGGGATGATTTCTTTGTGATATTCGTAGCAAGTGAGAATGATGAGGAGAACATTAGGTTGAGAGACTAAACCCCCCTTTTTCTTAATGCAATCGACCTAGTTCTCAAGGACGCCGAGAGGATCCAGAAATAACCAATCCTGAATCGCGTATTTGGTCACGTGGAAATCCCCAACGGCGTTGATTCTTTTGCCTGCGCTGAAAGATTCAAGCAACGTGCGAGGCACAATGCCCCCTTTCCCATGCATTATCAACACCGGGAGACCACATACTTTAACTCATGGGAATTAACTGTGAAAGAAATGACTTGATATGTAAGGAATTTACGTCTTTTGGCTCAATTCCCTATAAACTTATTATAATCTTTTAACGATTGAAATGCATATTATCACCACAATTTGACTCACCCTCTTTAGACAACTCCTTTAACGCTTCTAAACAATCTGCGCGTCGTAAGGCGTCACACAGATCTCTCGTCGAAGCATTTTTGTCCCCTCTCATCCATGTTAGGAGCCCTTGATAACATTTTTCCGAAATTGCCTTATGTTCTTCGTCTAAAATTTCTATTTTTACATCCTCCAAGCCCAGGTATCGAAGAACGTCCTTCCATTTGACAATCTTGAGATGTATGCAGCGCAAATGATTTTCGGTAACAGGCTCGTCACCCTTGCCCAACGGGACATAACTTCGTCCTGCAGTTATTAAGAACAATTTGCAATTCATGAGTATCGAAGGACTAATGCTACAAAGTGTTTTAGGCCCTGTTTACAAGCAAGGAGGGTAACCCTTGTGCTAGGGTTACCTTAGCAGGCGGGTCAAAGATAGCCCGGGTTTGCAAGCAAAATTTCACAGGTAGGGTTACCCTACCACCCGGGACAACTTACCTATGCTTGGTAACCGCACGCATTGTTATCAATGTTCAAAGGGTCTGGAAACAAGTAAAAAGTTGTCCCGGGTAGGCGAGTTATCCCCAGAAGAGCGTTTACAAGGCAGCTAGGGTTACCCTAGCGCTAGGGTAACCCTAGCACTCAGCTAGGGTTACCCTAGTGCTAGGGTAACCCTAGCAGTCTTGTAAACACGTCGATGAAAAAAAGAAGAAATGTGGGAGCATTAGGGTAACCCTCCTGCCAGGGTAACCCTACCTGCTTGTAAACAGGGCCTTAGTGAAGTAGAACTAAAAACATGTCCTTTATACTGGACATGTAACTTTTTGCGGATTATCCTAACTTTGCCAACTAACGATAGCAATGGCTTCATTACCGACCTGCATATGTTATCTTATTGCCGCCTTTGTTTTCCTCTGCTTCATTTGAAGGATGAAATTCACTGATAGTGCTTGTGCTGCTAGAAGGTGAGATTTCCTCGGAAGAAGGACGAGTAGCCTGGTTGCAGAAAGAAAAGGGGAAAACATAAGCAAAATGAGAATGACCTCCTTATGTCTACTTGTTTCTACGCGACTTTGTGGCACCAGGTTGTTATAGTCATATGATTGCTTCGCGATTCGATTCTTACACAAATGCATCACAAATATTTAGTGCCGGGGTTGAGATAGCTCACGAGGCAATTTTCGATCGATTGTCGGAAATGAATCGGGATTGCTTCGGTTTTGCTTTTCAGCGCCCTGTGATTGGTCCAGAAAACTCGCACCAATCAGATATTAAACTATGTTAGACCTAGTCGCATTTTGCCAGTTACTGCGTTTTCCAGCGCTTCAAGCAGTTTATTTGTTTTTACAGGCCCCTTTATTCTGATCGCTCGTTTCGTTTACTGTGGTTTATGTTTACGACTCTCGATCGAAATCCGCTTGTCAGAACAAATCACGATTATCATTACACTAGGGAACAAGGGCAAGAATACTTATCGTGTGCGATCGAAAAACGGACGCTACGTGACAGGGGTACAACGTTATACTTCTGGAGTTTGAATGGAGAACGAATATTACAGGACAGCATGGATACGTTACCTTTCGTAGGTCATAGCCTGGGTTTAGATAGATCGTGTGTTCCCTGGAGGTTTCCTCCTGCTGAAATCTTAGATTACATGAAAATGGCTGAACATTTTCCCTTATAGGATTTACAGCAAAATCGCACGAGTCGTTGGAGCGAAATCCATTGCGATACGCAATGTCAAAGGGGTATGTCTGTAATAAAAAATGATATATATTTATTAGTCTTAATTATAATCCTTGAACGATTTCTGTCTTTCGTTTAAAGCGATGGTAGAAGCAGGACTTTTTAGCCGGGGGATTCTATATAAACATCTTTTTGGAGTCTAGGAGCAAATCAGTGTAACCTTTATCATGATAAAATTCCATACCACAAAGGGGGTAGACATGCACCCCGAGAGGACCCCCCTCCCTTGAATTATAGCGTTGCAAAGCATTGTTTTCTCTCGGAAGAAAACGAGTGCACATAAGCCTTAAATACTCATGATCATTATGGTTGGAACATTAACAATTATAAACGTGCTTGACACTGTTCGGCTTGAATGCGACAACTGCTTCCAACAGCAGTCACGCAACAAACTGATTATGCAAGATCTTGCAGGAACGAATTCAATTTCATCCAACCCCAAACTTTACACTCAACATCCTTCGGAGTTTAACATAGAAGACATAGGGCGGAGTAGATATTTTCTTCATGTTAATAATAGATCTTTTCAAGTTTACCTGTGTGGCATCTGTCTTGTCGAGCTCCCATCCTTCTTGAATTTCCGTGAGTTTTACGGCGATATCGTTACCTCCATCATATATCGTAAAAAGTTTCTCCTTGGCTGGCTTGGAGCCTGGAAAACGTTCTTTTTCTCGTATTTCAACTCGCTGTGATAAAAAAAAAATGATTGCGCACCTTTATTTCACCAGAAAATCGGGAACCTTTGTTGTCTCTGATATAAGCATTGATTATTATTTCAATTGAGAAGCATGCGGCTTAAGCCTGAATGAAGATCAGCATTCGAAATATAGGTAAAATGGAATCTTATCAAGTTCTCGTATGATACAGGAAAAGCCTGAAGACGCAGTCGCAGCTGAGGAAAGTGCGACTGGAATCTTGATGTTAAGAGCAATTGCGTAAAGGGAAATATTCGTTTGACGAACCCTTACTTAAATAAATGTAAACTGAAACAAATCTCTGCCGTTGAACTTTGACCGTCGCCATTGAAACGCCAGTTATCATTATCGACAATAGCCTTTTTCAGGTTTTTTACATCCGGACGATCAGACCACGATTAACTTCTGCGACTTTGCTGATCCTAGCAGTATACAAGACACTTGTCAACTACGAATCTAGGTTATGGCCTCGCACACAATCAATTCCTATGTCCCCGCTCAATTGCTGTATCAAGCGACCGCGAACTCGGAATTGTCTCGGGTTCGAATACCCGCAAATACTATCTTTCTTCCGAGTCTGATAACTGTTGCATGCAATATAAAAGGAATTACAACCCTTCTAACCACTTACTTTCTTTGAATCCTCGTTATCACTGTAGATGTAGAACCTGAGGTAGATCAGATCGCTATGTCTGCCTGGTCTGCTGAAGAAAACTGTCGCCCTTTTCTTCTTCGATCCACCACATGAGAATATGCTCCAAAAAGAAAAAGTTTTGGTCTTAATGTGGACGGAATCTTTTTTCACCACGAACCATGCCTTGGAGTGGTGATTTTTCTCTGATATTGATGGAACCTTTTCCCATTGGATTGTTCCTTAGACATTAAGATAATGAAGAAGATCTAAATGGAGTCCATATTTTGTTTACTTACTGTAAAGGTGGCTTCAGCATAGAACTATATTCTAGCTGTTCAAAGTGGGCGCAAATGAAAACTCATCTCGGTGACAGAGCTGTGACTAGTTAACACTACTGCCACTCCCCATTACATAATAGTTAAATTGATCAGAGAAACTGAGCCTTTTTCCTTATTAATTTTTTTTTTCAAGTTTTACTTGGAATTTGTAAAATCTATTTAGCGCGCTTGATTGAGAATTGGCTTCTTATTGTGTTATTGTGTTCTCACTAACTTGAGCCTCGTCAGGTTAAACTGACTAGTTTTGTACGACAAGCTACTGACTGGTATAGAATTAGAATTTTTTAAAGCATTTACGTGGGTTTATAACTCCATTTCTAGTTATATAGAGGAAGTCTGCGTTTCGATTTTTCCGTGTTACAGTGATCGATACATAGAAGTAGAGCGCAATATATGTTGAGTTAGAAAAATACAAAGACTACGCTTTCATCCCTGCAAGCCTGTTTCGGGATTGCTCACTCATCAGGGGATTTTAACTTGATGCTCTGATGAGTGAGCAATCTCAAAACAGGCCTGTAGGGAGGAAAGCGTAGTCTTTGTATTTTTCTAACTCAACATCTATTGCTCTCTACTTTTATGTGTCGAGTACTGTAACACGGAAAAATCGAAACGTAGACTTCCTATGTATATAAACATATATACTGGAAATATACTGATTACCAACTTACCTTGATCAGTATATCGCTCACATCTGTAAACAGCTATCGAGTCTTTCTTGATCTCGTCAAAGTATAAACAATGTGGAACAGTGATTTCAACCGGCTTAAGTAGGTTGATGTCGTGTGGTCCACACTCGATCACGGGGGAAATTAGCGTCCTATCTGGCGTCTCCGGGATGTCTCGCAACAGAGAGGTTTCGTCATAGACCACTCGAAAGAAAAAATTCTGGTGAACTCCGTCGGGGACCGCTCCACTATCAACTGTGATTGTCACATCGGAATCAGGCGCAGACAACTTCCCACCGGTGTTGTCGAACGTGGCTTCTGCTTTAGTGATATATCTTAGCGGCGACCTGTCATTTAAAAAACGTAACGTGAATCCAAAGTATCGGTCTGGAAATCGTTGTTTTTAAGATGATTTATGATAGCATGGGCATAGAACGGTATAGACTTCTCAAAATCTTCAAAAACCCTTTCAAACTAGAAACGAGATGTTTTATGTATTGCTCGAGTTCATTTAATATTTTTCTTATTTTTCAACCGCTTTTTGGTATAAATTTCCTTTGTAGTTTGTCCACTTCTTAGGGACTTTTTAGTAAAGCTTTAAGTCGGTCGAAGTAGACACGAGATCTTAAGTCATACATAAAGTCAAGCCATTTTCTAATGTATGACGAGATTGTTAGTTGTTGTTGTTGTTTTTGGTTTCTTATTCCGAGGAAAACAGAAAGTGCAAACGGCTACAAAAAAAACAGTAAATGTTTAGGTCGAAGACAATCATTTTAACCTGTTACACGATTTCAATTAGTTAATGGGATGCCAACAAATTATCCAACAGTGAAATATTGCAAATGTTTTGGTAAGGTCAGGCGCCTAAGAGACCCCTCCCTAACCCTCCTCATTTTTTTCGCTCTGCGCAACTATCGTGCCCACGTTGCCTCGCGCACTCCTTACTAACTGATTACTGGCTAACACTTTCTGACCTCCATGACTCAAATTATCGAGAAAAAAAAACAAACAAAAAAAAAGACAAGCTTGACGACGTACGTTATGTTAAACACGTCAAATACTGTGGTGTGATGGACATCAGCAGCCACAACAGTGTTTTCAGAGGGCAGGAAGGTGTGTAGCGTAGGCTGGCTCGACTCAGGCTCATGTACATCGACAGGCACTCCTACGACATTTCCACCCTGCCAGTAACATAACCAAATGAGTACGTAAATAGGGCAATGTTTAATTTTTTTAAAAAGAAAACAACATAACTAACTAGTTTCCCAAGCGACCATACATTAAGTGCTTTGTTATATATTTAGACTTTCCTTCCAACAATCATAAGGCAAAAACATGCTTTTGAATTCGGCGCGCGGGAAACGACTGCACAATTGTATCCCGGTCGGGATACATTTGAATTTGGTCAGGAGCACGTGACCAAGAATCAACTAATCACAGTTCTCGTTTTGTTGGCGAAAGTCCAGGTATATAACAATATCTACGATTACTGTAACTTCTCTTGGAATAAACGGAGGCGTTAATCATTAGACTTGAGTATTTAGATGATGGTTCCATTAATTGGTGCCCGCCTTTACCGTTCGCCAACTCTCTCAACCTTTGCCGCATAAGAAGAAGCCTCTCCAAGAGAAGAGTTATTTCTTCGGGGTTTCAGGCAACTGGTCTAGGTGCATCAAATTCTTAACTTATGTGGCTAGCCTAAAGAGTCCTTCCTGTTTTGACACTGTACCGATTCATAATAATTGCTCTCATAACTACACTAAGACCAAACGTCAACGTCAATCTATGTGGACGGAATCGACACAAACCTGTTCTGCCCATGAACCTGCAACACTTGATACTGATGTGCTGTCACAGCAGTCGGATGGTGCCATACAGCGCGGGCGTCTGCAGTCTGTCAGCGGGCAGACAAAGAAGCATCCTGTGGGTAAAAACAATGACCACATTAGCTTGGACTATGAGAGAAATTTCTTGACCTGCACTTTTAATGTCAAAAGTGATTGCTTGGCCTAAGCAGAAGTGGAAACATCTATCATACTGAGGCTAGTGATGGAAATCTGCCTGGATTGCATGAATGAAGTCCTTTATCCAAGACGCAAGAACTGCTCTTTGAGACAGAGAAAAAATACGTCACTGGATTTTTATAGTCACAGTTTCCTTTAAAAGTAGATCTTTCACCTTTTGTTTTCTTGAAGTTTTTCAGCCGATAGAGTGCCAAGGCAACTACGAACACAGCAACGATAACTACTGTAATCGCTATCCATAGCCAGGGTTTGGTTTGTGGGAATATATCCTGGTCACGTCCAGAATTTGGCTCGGGAAGCATAACTTCTTTGTCCATGTCGATGCTCATCTTGTTCACCTTCCCCGACTTAAACGCACCTTCTGAAATGATAATGCATAGCAAAATGTTCATCACAATACTCAATGAGAACCTAACGGTTGGTTTTTTGGGAAACTGATGAAATAGAGTATTTGTACCAAGCCTTACTTGTTCTAATAGTATGCTCAGGTTGAGGAACCTTTGTGGTGCGCTCTTCCTCTATTCCAAAAGTGTTTAATTTAGTGTTGAGAGGCTGAGATGAAGAAAGGGAAGATTTCCAACGCGGAGTCACCGTATCTGTACTGTTCTGACCAGTCTTCCTCGAAGGACGGTGGGGAGTGTTTTCGTCATCTCCTTGCATTCGATGATCTGTTGGGTGTTGCAGGGTCAAATCGTAATCGTAAATTGTTTTCTCTGTCTGCTGAGACGACGGCGAGCTATTAACAGTTGGTATCCTCGACGAGAATAAGCTTGGAGGCTTTGGACTGGTTGAATGAACTCCAAGTATCAATCTGTGTTGAAACTTGGGATTTCTTCTGCCATCTGCGAAAGGGTTCTCAACTCTTACAACTGTCAAACGGTCTTCAGGTTTCTCGTGTTCTCTGCTCTTATTGCGGACAAGGAAATCTACACCAAAAAGACAAGTTTTCATTCAAAGAACAAACAATTGAACTTAAAAGATCTTACCTTACCAATATTTTTCCATGACTCTTAAATCAAAACTTTTATCTAAAATGTACAACTATTTTTAAAAACAATTAGCACCAACTGACAGACTACTTTTGTGAGTAGACACAAAGCCATCATCCCAGGCATATATGGAAACTTTTCTGTAAACAAAACCTAGGATTACCTTCACCTCCTCCTCTACCGCAATCTTTGTCTTTGTAGATCCGTATGCCGTCTTTATCAAAAGGGCATTCCTTACAGACAGTATCTCTTGTCTTTTCGCAAGGCCTCAGTACTCCAAACCCAGGAGGACATGCGCTGCATTCTTTACACACAACATTCGACGTCGGAGTGCAAGGAAGAACCTCGAATTCTTTGAAACCACAGCTGGAGCAACGTTTGCATGTTACGCGACGAGAAGCGTGCTCAGAGTATGTTCCTTCAGCGCATTTCACGCAACGAGATTCTTCAGTTTGGCTGCACAATGTAGAAAATCCTGCCGGGCACTTTCTACAAGCCAAGTCGATTAACTTTGGAGAGACTGGATAGAAGTTTACTTCTGTTTCACTCAGTGACTTTCAGCAGATATAAGAAAGGAAGAATAAGAAAATGAATGAATTACGTTTAGAACTTGAGTTTATTTAACATTAGAAATTTTTTTTCCTCATCACGTTTTACGCCTTGCGGTTCTATTTTAAGGTAAAGTTTGCTTATTATAAATATATACCTAAAGGGAAATTTCATGTACCCGGTGTCTTGAAAAGCCTCGTCGCAGCGGTTTTTTTATTATCATGCGCATGGTTGAACTCATGACGGTACGTGCTGTTATGCACGCAACAACCAAGCTTCTTTACAGTAGAAACCACAAGGGTATGCGATGCCATGACGATTTATTGTTAATGAACAGTACTGACCTTAGAAGAACTTACAGCTAAATCAAAGAGACTTTTACAAATACTATCTCTTGCTCGAAAAATGCTATCTTGGGGGCATATGATAACAAAAAGCCCTCACGATTTTCGATGATTACTTTTATTTTCTAATGATCTTGATGTAGACTTGATCGGGCATGCAAATGAGTAAACAACTTAAGTATTACTGAGTTGAAAAGTTTCGGCGAACCAATCAAGCCCACACAAAGTGATACATCACATTTAGCACCTGTAAATGTTTGCTCTACATATCCTGAGTGATGCAACCAATAATTCAATTTTGAAGCAATATATAAACACATATTGGTGATACAATTGGACGATTTCATCATTTATCAGAAACTTTCATCAGCACCGCTCGTCTCGTCAAGAAACAATGGATATTGCGCCGGTGTTCCGCATCAAAAGTTTTTTCAGTTCTGTTAGTAACATTTTTTTAGGTTTTGCTTTATAATGACTTTCGATCGGAGAGAATACACATCTTTAATGGGTACCACACTCAAGTCAATATTGCAAATGAAAGAAGGCTAAAACTAAAACTAATGTTAAACTCATTTAAAACTTAATTATAACTGAAAAAAAAAACAGGAAGTTGGCGAAGTTCCCAGATTGTGATCATGAAAAGGCATTTAAGAACAATAACACAATATTCTGCAGTGGTTTCCTATATAAACGTTTTTCTTGAAAAGTGTTAAGGATCAACAAACTCTGATGACTTTGATTACACCTGATTTTCAATGCCAAAATCGAAAACAAGAGCTTTTAAATTGTTTTTAAGAAGCTGTTTAAAAGAGGTAAAAAAAACAGCAACGATCACGCTACGCTTGTAATGAGGTCGCATCGAAAAGCGATCATGATCCACAGCGCTGGAGGAATGTCTCTTTCAACATGACGCTCAAGCGGCTATTGAAATGAAATATTTCGTGTCTGCATCGATAGTTGACGTTCGCATGACGCTTGTACCCTTCAGCGCAGCTGAGACAGGAACCATACAATTTTTATTTTACTTTTAATACCTGTCGGAAGCGTGGGACAAAATATTTCTTGTTACATTACACCAAGCGTGTCGTGTCAACAGATGATATTTTAGCGTAAATGATAAACTCGTTTGCCAAATTCGATTAGGTTTTACGGTCGAAATAAGGAGAATTGAGCTGTTGGGTAAGTAATTTAGTCCGGAATATATGTCACGCAGTGAAGATGAAGTAAGAACGGTTCAAGGATGACGCACTACCGTAGTCAGTAAACCGAATATCAAATGTACGTTTCTCGAGAATACAAGTACTACGGTGGTTCTAGAGCATTATCTAATCTGGTGTTTAAGTATTTTGAAATATATTAAGCAAGTACTTACGAGAGACGAGTGGAATCCCATCAAACTGATGGCGAAAACTAGAAACCTGTGTGCCATGTTGAAACACTATTGCAGCAGAGACAATGTGTCATGCGTTCTTGACCTCTTGTGCGCGTTTACGAGCTGAATAAGTGGTAAATTGCCGTTTTCTTTTCGTGTGAACGCCAGCTGGACTTGTGGTCTTCGTTTCTGTCTTCGAATGACTCATAAATTGAAGGTAGAACAAAGAAACTGAAAATTTTCGGTGCAGCCCTTAGTTAACAATGTACGGAAGGGCAATTTGGAGGGCTTTTGATTTGTTCCAGCAAGGCGTGGCGGGGGCTTACCCCTTATATGACGTATTTGTTTATTTTTTATTCAGAAGTTACAATGCACAGTCACCATAAGAGAAGATCATTCTCTCTTGAAGAAAGACGCGTGAGCCTGGGGTTGAACCATTGTCTACCTAAACCTGTAAGGAGGTAGAAACAAACAAAAACAAACACTGAGGGAAAAACAAGGTCGAGCAGATTATCCTTCTCGAGGGCTGCCGAGGAAAGAGAAATCGATGTAAAAGATTTAAAACTCGCTTGTAAAATTAATTATCTTACATCATTTCCCCTCTACTAACAGGCTATGAACGAAATTACAAATCGACAAGGTTTCGGAAGGGAAACGGAGTGGCTTCCGAGGTACATTTGCATATTTCCCTGTGATCATTTAAACCTTGGATATGTCGAAATATTTCAAGTCTAAAGATAGCATTGTTAAGTAACTCTTCATTTTTGTCAGTCATTGGGAATTCAGTTGTGTTAGCGAAAGTGCAGACGTCTTCAT
>NC_142528.1:25906500-25936500 GCF_964205215.1 Stylophora pistillata
TAAGATTTATTCACAGAGTCGAATGTAAGAATGAAGAGCGCAATGCACATCGCACAGTGGAGGACAATTCTTCAGCGGCAGCCGCCATGTCAGTTCTTCTTCAATATGACTCGGTGGCAACGCGAGAAAATTCTTGCTTTATTGTTAGTGTTCTTATCGCTTATTTACTTATTTCTCTTTTCATTCCAGTTCATATTTTTAAACTAGCTAATATGGTTAATATATTGTGTTGACCAAAGTGTACTTTTAACTCACTTGTTCTTTCCCTTACCCACCAGCCCCCTCAAAGTAGGATAGGGTATGAATCGTGTATTTTCGCCGAAAAGGAGGGACTTCTTGAAGTCCATAGCATAGACTCACGGTTTCTGGCTACCAGAGGGTTGGTTCCCATCTTTTATACAGGGGCCATGGAAGACAATGAGCCAATTGTCAAGGTTAGCTAGGTTATTCCCTAATCAATTACAAATTCTGTTTTTGATGATGCTTAGTAAGTTGTTACGATAAAATTTCCAAATGCCTTGGTTCAAAATGATTTAAAAGGACATTAAATTTGTCACCAGAAAATGTAGTGGCTCGAAATGAATGTTTCCACCAAGACGTTCACCTTTATTATCGAGAATAAAAAGGATTCACATATATATTATATTCATAATAGAGTTGCCTCTTTGTTTCTCCATAGGAATAAGATAATATCAAGAAAATTAATGGAACAACTCGAAATCAAGAAAGTCAAGGAAGAAAAGAAATACATGACAACTTCTAACAAGGTTCGATAATTGACTTTTTTATAAAAAAAAATTTAGCTATCTAGGCCGTTTTGCCTGCGTTGAACGATTTAACCTGGATTTTTCGATGTTTTGCAATTTGAATTAACTCGGTCAATAATGAAGAAAAACTAAAATCTAAGAAATGAGTAGATTTCTTCACGGTCTCTTTCTGATTGAGGTGCCTTTCGGTTGTTTCAGCAGTGTTCGTGTAGTGAATTAATTAATTATATCATTAATATTTGTTATCGGTTTCACTCGTGTCGAAGAAATATCTTGTCGTCATCATGCATGTAATGACTGCCACGAGGGTAAATTTTTTTTTTCTGGATGCTTTGATTTAGCAAGGAAATCTTTATTCAAGAGTAAAATGACGAAAAGGAAACGGAGTTACTCCAAGCTTGTCCTTTCGCTGAGAATTTACAACAGATATACACGTGTTAGGCCGGGGAATGTTCTCGGTGTTCCCTTTCATAGTCCAACAAATATTTTTGCTCAAGCAATTGGTCAAAACACATCACGTTACCGAATATTCCTCAACTAAAACTGGGGATGTCCGTGGATATACCCGAAGTGACATTCCCCAATCTTCAAACCTTGCGTCCAATACGGGAGACTATCACTTAAAATCTTTTTCAAGATTAGAAACGTTGTGTGGCTGTTACAGGAACAAGTTTATTTTGTTCATAAAATCGCGTCAGCGAACACTGAAAAGTGAACATATCCCACATCGTAGACAAAAAGCTGTTCGTAAACATTTTTCCCACGCGTTGAAAAATATTTGAAGGATAAGAAACGCAATAGTCTCCACTTGGCGCGAAAACTTGCGTGTATATTTTTCCTTCGACATTGTCTGTTCCTGAAAACTCACAGTTTTCCTCGAACTTCGCTCTTGGAAAACTGTTCGCATCTCGGAACAGATAACATCTACGGATAAATATTCGCACATGTTTTTGTACCAAATGATAATAATAATAATAATAATAATAATGATAATGATAATGATAATGATAATGATAATGATAATGATAATAATAATAATAATAATAATAATAATAATAATAACTTGTATTTATATAGCGCTCATATCTTGAACTCATGGCGCTTTACAACACTGTACGGGGGACTTTACCAGACTGCTAAGCAGTTTACAATCAAATGAAAGCGAATATAACAGATGCCCCCTCCCCGATCCCCCCACTGATTCCCAGTAACCAGGCCAGAACACATCACAGTAATCTCGTGAAGTGGGTTCTTTAACGTCCCCTGCCTAACCAAATTAAATAATTAATAGATGCAGGAGACGGGACCTCCATTTATTCGTCCATATCCGAGAAGACTAGAATATCTAACCATTTCTTGATCGATGTCGTAGAAAGGTAGCATATTCTTCTCAATTATTATAAGACCCTGAGTGTTGGTCCGGCCGGGGCTCGAACCCTCGACCTCCCGCACAACAGTCCGGCGCTAAACCAATTGAGCTAACCGGGAGGCGGTGGAGGCTATTGTTTATAAATTCCAGAACAATAGTCAAAGAAGGTTTAATAAAGAAAGTGTTCATTCGATCATGACAATTCTCTGTCAGACTGAGGCTTGATGGTCTCGGCTCTTGAGTCTAAACGCAGTTTAAAATGTTAAGGATTTTATAATTATAAAACCATTCTCAAACCAAGTTACAGAATTTTATCAAAGATATCTTTAGAGTCTGATGATTTCTTTCACTCTCGCCTCCTTTAATTGTTAAATGACTCTGGAGGCAAAAAGATAAGTTTAAGCATGCTCTTACAATCACCATTTCTTGATTTTGTTTTTCCATAAATCTTTCTTAGATCTCTGATAAGTTGAAAAACCATTTTAAGTTCTTACAAAAAGGAACTTTTTACACTTTAAACGGTTAAATCGGCCTACAAATTGTCGCAGCCTAAGTATCATGAAGTTGAGTTTTGAACCAAATTTAAAGTGTATACTCCAAAAGTAGATATTCTATAACAAAGTTCTTCCTGCGTTTGTCATCAAATTAGATAAAACGTTTTTTTGACGTGTTTACAATAAAAATGTTGAGACCAATTTTTCAAAACTTAAAAAAAATAATTGGAGAGTATGTTCTGCGAATTGACTTTAGTTCCTCAACTTGTCTGTAAGGTTTATCATCAACTGATATATAATTCCATTTTAACTTAATTCATCGCAAATATTCGAGCCTAGTCCTTCAGATGTTTGAGCCCATGGGCTGCGCTACAACCAAACTGAATAATATGCTCAAAAGTTGCTTTTCGTCCCTCAAATTGCTTTTAAAAGTGTTTCATCGATTACATGATAGTGTTCTTCCTTTTTAACGTGATTCTATTAAAATATTGAAGTTAAATTTTTTTCAATTCCGAGCTCGTGAGGTTCAGTTGAAAGAGTATATTCAAAAATCGCTTTCCTTTTTTTTTGTCCTATTTTGTTTAAAGTTTATTATCAACTCATGTAGAACTATTTTATAACGTGATTGGATAAAATCCTGGAGCCTTGTCATTAATAACGTCCGAGCTCTGTTGATGAAAAGCAAATCGAAACAGTATGCTCTCAAATTTGATCTTTGTATCTCACAGTGCTTCTATAGTTTGTTTACTTAATTGATGTGATTCTAGAGCTTAATTGTCAAACGTCTGAGCCTTTGAGGCTCAAAGCAAATTGAATTAGCATGCTCCAAAAATTGATGCATTCTCAATTTGTTTGCGGAATTCATTCATAATAGTAATTCATTATTACTTTCCCAGTTGCCGGAAGCTTAGTCAGTTGTTTTTGCTGAGAAAAAGAAAAGTTGCATTTGTTTATAAAATCGAACATTCTTTTATGGTGTACAAGTTGGTTTAGGAATTCAGTTAACACGTCAGTTAAATTAATTGCGTACTTTTCAATCGATTTCTGTGTTAAATGTAGATACAATTGGCCGGCTTAAAGATATTTTATTTTGAACAGCATCATGCGAAAATATGTGGATACAAAATTTTAAATGTTGAAAACAAAGTGTTTACTCCTCTTTGTTTTATTCGTTGTACTTAGTCATCAAAGCACAGAAACTGTAAAGTATTTGATGCCATCTAATTCAACTCATGATAACCCAATAACAAATGGCCGCTTTGCTGAACCCTTTCACTACCAAGATTTCATTAGCAATTTTGTCTTGGGTCTTCCATACTTTGGTAAAGGATCAACTCGAAATCCCCCCGTTGCAATTTTTCTATATTCTCATCAATTGTCTACTACGTATTGTATTGATGTTGTAAGGAGAAATTCTGTTTTGGTCACTCATGGGAGTTTTAACATCCAACAGGGATAGGACACCAAAGAAAATCTGTTTTTAAGTTGATTAATTCAAAGATGTTGTCTGGGAACGAATTTATAAAAGAAATCCGGATAGCCTGATTTGAATTTATAGCTTTTATTGGGGCCTTCTATCAGAGAATAACTTAGAAAACACTGTCAAAGGAGTAATTTGCATCTTTTCATTCATGAAAAAACGCCACTCGGCCATTTTTATTTTTTATTGTCAATTTACATATTTAACAGCCACGTCTCGCGAATTCTAACACATCAGGATTTTACATATAAATACTCTTCTTCCATCCATGGGTCTATCAGAATTTTGAACAGACATGAGCTTGCAACCATATAATGGTTCTATTACTTTCTGGATTTTCTCATCGAAAATTTGAACAGGAGGACAGTAGATCATTTGAAAAGGCACTCTACGAATAATCCTATGTATGATTTAAGTAAGCAGGAGCTAAAATTATACATATGAATTCCTTCGTATCCCAGAGGAATTGCTAGCGAACATTTTGATAACGTGCTTGTTTTGATACCTAACTAAAATTTTGAAATCTCGGCTTAGAATAAATAGATTTAATCCTTGAAATCAGGCAGGTGAAAATCTTAAATCTAAAATCTCAAATCTTACTCGAAGTGATTTCGACGACAACAGTTACTAAAGAGTTCGTCGAATTTATTAGATTTGTTGATCAGTGGTTGCGTCAAATTTCTCGTCAAATCCAGCTTATATATATTTCCACGTTTATTTGTGCAGTCACATTTGGTAAAGATTAACTACTTACCCGACTTCTACTCGTCTAACATTACCAAATAAAATACGTTTTTCTGCAACAAACTAATAGTGCAATCTATTATATTTGTTAATACTTTATTCATTTTCGTTCTTTTGCAGACTGGTGGGTGAACATCTCTGATGCTTTAAGAGCGAATCGAACAAGAAAGTATATATATGATTCAAGTGAAATAACGATTCATTCAAACACATGTACAAAACACATGTAGCGCATTTCTTTCAACAATATTTCGAGTCAGAGCTGCTCCAAGATTCAAACGCCATAATCGAGGAGTAAAAGTTATAATTTCTTGATTTTTGTCGGTTTTGATTATAAGGGCTGTTTGAGATGGAAAAATTTCCCGCCAAAAAACTTAGAAAAATACGGGCGGTTTAAGGACGCATGCGCCAGCTTTTTCTTTATTTATTCTGTACGTAGCATCTGTTTAAATGTGGCGAATTTTCCCGCCAAAAGACTTAAAAATACGGTGCTCAAAATACGCATGCGCCGTGTTTTTTTTTTTTAATGTTATTTTTCAAATAAACTGAATATTTACTTGTTGTCACTTTGTACTATTGGTAAACAAGTCAGTAAAGTAAAGTGATCAGTTTTCGTCTCAACTTTTATTTTCACTCAATAAGCCACACACAAGTTTCATATTCAACAAATCATTTTATTTGTTTTCAATATCTCTCTAATCATAAGTTAATTAATTAACTAATTTTCGATTGAATGAATAAAAAAGGTATCAATAAAAACCTTTTTCATATCTATACTAAGACTTTTGGCGGGAAAATTTGGATCAATTTGCACAGTCTTCCCTGACAACTTTTTCGGCAAAAATTTAAACAAGGCTTCCAATAAAAAAATTACTGCTAAATTTTTTTAAACGGCATCTCGTGCAAAAAGTGCAAGTTAACAAGTAAATGACAAATTCTGTTTCATTTCGCTATATCTTTGGACTTTAAATTCTTTGCACGAAATGTGTGGAAGTTCTCCTAGAAAAAGCATCATGGCAAGCTATACGGTGTCCGATAAGGAGTATTTAATTTTTCTCCGAGATGGTAATGAATTTATTAATTCAGAGTTTGTTCTCAAATCCAACAGTTATTTTTGTAAGCCTCTATAACTTTTGCTATGATGCTTTTTTTACTTGTTTTGTTTTTAGTAAAAGATCTTTAAAGCTTCCAGTCTTCGGATGTAACACAGTACACAGGTTGAAAAAGCTTCGAAAATGTATATCAGAGATGTACAGCAAACTCCTTAGTCTTTACTTTGACTAAAATGAAATGAAAAGCGTTGTGAATTATTGGAGCGTACTCTTTGAGTTTGGTTTTAGCCACACAAGCTAAGGCATTTCACAATTAGGCTCCAAGTTTCTTAAACTAGATTTTTAGACCAATTTTTGAAGCAGAGCCAAAGAGGGGCCCGATTAATTCCGGCAGCGAATTCTTCAAAGATATTTTGCCGTTGAACGCATTCAATTTTTAGTTTTATTGTCATTATGAACTAAATTTGAAGAGCACAATTTCTAAATTTTGTAGATCATTCCCTTTTATGTATTCCTGTGTTACACCAAGTGACTGCACTAACGGATTTTTCTTCCACTTGTCAGAAGGAGAAATAAACTAACTACGATGTATCTTAAAACCAAATGCCTGCTCCAAAGGGGGTTAGAAGTGATCTTATTTTTCGAATGCTAGTTAATTTACAATGTCTTTGGGCCACCTAGAAAATTGGTATTTAAGAAACAATTTTATATAAACCAGCAAAATAACAACCATCGTTACAAATAAATAAAAAATACCAGCTTTTCCTAGCGAGAACACTGAAACTTATTTATTTTCACTAATCTGCATTTTTGGTTCGCGTTCGGTATCGTTAAATCGATCAGCGTGCTTTATGTACAAATTTCCATTCTAAAAAGGCAAATGTGTTTATAATTTTTGAAATTTCCACGAGACCAATCAATATGTGAAATAATTCAACAAGAAAACACGACAACTGTTTTGATTTGGTAAGTATCAAATTCTCTAATTTTGTTTAATTTGCATTTCTAATGTAAGAAAAATTAAATTAAACGTGTTTTACCAAAATTAGAAATCGTGAAGAGCAAATAATGTATTTTTCTTGTTAACGTGCGAGAAAATTATAATCTTTTCTAACAACAACGAATCGTTGCTAATCAAACAGAACCATATTTTTGTTTACTGGTAAGAGAACTGGCACGTTAATTTTCGTCCAATCGTTAATTAAAAATATTTTTTACCAAGTTCCGAAACAATTCACCATCTTAATTTCTATCGAATAAATTCTGCTCGTAATATGAAAATCTTTTTCTCTTCTTCGTAAAAAGAAATCAGTTTTAATCGGTTTATGTAGAGGTTTCAATTTACTTGGTTCCTCGAAAGATCCCGTGACCAGGCATCTGAGTTTTAAAACATACATTACTTCCAACTCAGTTGATGGTAAGTAAAGATATTATCTAAGACGGCACTGTATTAAATTCTTGCTTCGTGTATACGAAAAACAAACACATTTTGAATAAAAATTGTTAACTTTCTAGTTTGATTCAATTCACGCCAAAAATGAATTTTCGATTGCATGTTTTTGGCCAACTTTTTTCTCTTGGTATCATTCAGTTTTTAGTTATAAACTACAATCATCGTCCGTGTAAGAGTTGTCGTGAAAAGATTTGCTATCGAAACTAGTGATTGGCGAAAACAGTATTCACCGAGCCGAGTGAACAGTTGCTGAAGTGTTTTGTTTGAGTGCCACCTTAAATATCACCTTTGTGTGACATCAACTAGGATATGACTATGGTACTAACTGCTAAACAAACCTTAAAGAAATGAGCGATCAGAGCCTCGAAATTAATAATTCAAGTTCGGAATTCCGTAGCTAGGATTATATCCGTTTCCAAAAAATCAAATGATCGCTCAAGGCCTGTATAACAATCCGTAACGCAACAAACTATTCCAAAAATGGTGACTAATTGAGAACTTTTCACTTACCATGTAATCATGCAGTTTAGCCATTCCAAGACTATTGGTGAAAGAAAGAGGACTTCGTACAGTAATAAGATATAAAGGCCCACCACTTTTGCTAGTAATACCAAATCATTTCAAAGTTCTTATCTTTGCAGTATCATTACAAAAATTCCGCAGAGATTTCAGTGTCTTGCCTTGACCAGAATATTTTCTTTGTTCTTCCATCCTTCTGACAACATTTCGATCTCTTCCTGATGGTAGAAAATATGAATGGGATCAGGGAATGCTTACTTTTCATGAAGAAGAAAACTAAAAATTAAAATTATGTATAATTGTTTTGCTCTTCGACACAATTATAGAAAAAGGTGAAAGCATCAAATATATTTTTAAAATGTTATTTACAGTGAAGCAAAGGCAGTGAGTAGAAGAGTCATCAGACCTCCACGCATGTGGCTGCATTCAAATATAAAATGAAGTCCCCAATAGATTTAGCAAGCGAAACATTTTCATTTGAACGTTTCACTAAATATAAAAATATTCTACAATCGTAGGTTTTGCTTTTCTCCAAGCCCACACCCTTATTCAGTCCGCTAATCTAGAGTCGAAGAGCTGCTCAGACCGCGGGCAACCGATTCGTGTTACTGACGTCTTTAAACTGAGATAATACGACTCGTTTATATACCTGGAGGAGCTTAACTCGGTCATATTTTCCAAAGGCAATGCTCACCTGTTATTATAATGACACAAGAACGCTTTCGTTGTTCTACTTCACAGGTCCAATGTCTTCTCCCTTCCAGAGCGCAACGTTATGTTCAGCAAAACGAACGGTACGTCTTTTCTCAACGAAGGACAGCATGGTCTGCTGAAAATCTACAACCTCTAATGAATATGGATTAACTACTGCATCCAATAGCTGGCTGCTATGTCACAGATTTGGCGCGAAGTTCTAGCTGTTTCCACGCTCAGCCAGCTAGCAAGAATCATGCGAAATGAAAGGTATTGTGAGTGACTGAATGAATGAATAATTGCTCGTTGAATAATTGCTCGTCGTTACAAAGGGAACGTAACTAAAAGGAACGCAAAGGTGATGATGACGTGTGCGATTTGCCGGTCACGGAAGGAAAAAACAATAAGAAATAAACGCACTGTCACTCTCTCTCAGAGGCAAAACAATATTAAAGTACGTAAAGTTAATTAAAAGCGCTGTCCAACTATCACACAAGGAGAAAGTTACGCGGGCTCTGAGTTACACTACTTATTGACTAAATGACTAGCTGTATGGTGCATCGAACTGCAGTAATCCTACGAGTTGGGAGTGATAATAGGTAAAAAGGAAATGTTATATAAATTGAAAAGGTTTGGATGAAAATGTTCATTGGTCATTTCGCGAGTGTGAGACGCAAAAAAAAAAAAAAATTATCAGTGTCCATGAGGAATCGAACACCAAACGTCCGGATTACGCGCTACGATGCTCTATTAGTACGCCACAGAGAATCAATGATGAGCTATGACATTCTGCGGTCTATATGTGACACACGTCTTACATACGGCTTAGAGAAGCAATATAGAAAACGTCATATGTCAGAACAGAACAAGACAGAGACAAGTTTAATAGACATCTTTCTTATGTGAAAGGGTTGTTTATTATGGTCTTAGTCAAAAAAGTGTAGCTATAGAAACCAGTACTGTTATCAGTTTGGATGCGACACATGTTGCGTGAAAAACGTGAGAAAGTGAACATTGCCTGCAAAGGTTTTTTCGTAACGAGTGTGGCACAGACCAGAATTAAGTTTTACTTATCAGTAGCGCCCCCCCCCCCCACCCCCTCCCCTTTAGCTCAAGGTCTGAATCCGCCGCCTTTGCCTATTGCTAAGACTGTCGCAATGCTGAAATAACTATTTGTTAAATAAAAAAAATAAAAAAAATTTATCGCGCAGCTTGCATCGCATCAGTATAAACTAAACTGGTTTGTAAGGTATTAACCCTTTCTCATACGTAATTCTCGTTCCTGCCTGCCATACTGACTCTTATAACGTTAGTTCAGACAATTTGCTATTAGATCAGCTAAACAACTTTTCCCTAATTGATATTTTTCTTTCTTCTCATCACTTGTTCGCTTAATCTTGTATTGATATTGTAAAGAGAAATTCTGTCTTGGTCGCTCATTAGATTTAGAGGGTAAAAAAAAAAAAAAAAAACCAAGTTTCTCTCATCGCAATAGTTTTCATTTAAATAGACCTCTGTAGTAATCATCAATCTAATTATCAAATCTGAGGTAAGATTCTTTTTTTTCCAAAAATAGAACTTAACTTTATATTTGGTCTATACGTATCCATGTATGTGTTTTGTTTAAAATATCTTATATTACGTCATATATTATTTTGTAGGAAATTTCTCAGGAGTCATTTAATGCTCGTTACATGACGATTTCCTCGGAGTTAATAAACTCTTTTCGCTACTATAGAACTATAATCATACTGTAGCGCTTATCTTTACACGAAATTCTCCGTTTTAAAACAGGAATAAATTATTGATTAAATTTTGATAAAAATTATCTTGTTGGGTGAACCATTTTCTTTCCTTTCTTTCGTGTTCCGCAATTTTTTATCTGAAATCAAACATGGAGATATCAAGTCGAACTGAAATGACGAGTATGATTTAGGAACAATTCATATTTCGCTCATTTCAGTTGAAAATTTCTCTAGAAAGCGACAGTTAAATTACAGAAAAATTATAAATAGGCCTGGGCACTTTGGTAGATTCCATGCCTAGTTCACAGTCCTTTTCCGCCAAGAGTGGTCAGGTTTTGTTGAAAGCACACAACGCAGGCCTCCTCTGGGACACAGTGTTTGTGGAAAATATGACCTGAAAATCACAACAGAGCTTGTGTGAGATTATACCGCTTAATATAAAGGATCAGGAGCAGTTTATCTCGCGGGCGTTCAGTTCAGATCGGATTAATTATTCTCCCCTGTAGCTGCTACACATTTCCTTGTAAAGTAGTTACGAGAATTTGGAGTTAGTTCAAGATAAAAACCTCTACCTGATAAGTTTGAGTATTCTCATTACCTGTTTGTTGGATAACGTATAGATATTATGACGAGAAATTACATGTTAATCACTTCTGGGAGTTAAAAAGGCTTAAATACCTTACTCATTCGCTACTAACTCACCACATTCAAATAACAGCAGTCCTTGATTACTGGTGGAAATCTGTTCACAGAGTTTCAGCGAACACACCAGGCATTCACCGCTTAAAACAGAAACAACAAAAAACTCCTTAACATCACTAGAGAAAGGAAAGCTAAATACCGGAAATTGAAGCTAGTGGATGAATTTCACGGAAATTTGCATTTTCCATTCTATTTTTCGAGAAGGATGCGTAAGGAGAAGCAGTGAGCTGTTTCTCTTGAGTAGTTCTTGTTATAATAACACAAAAAACATCACCTAAAGTACTTACTCTGACAGGCGAATATTTTGTCCCCAATTTGAAGCTGTTGTGAGAAGAAAAACGGAAGTTTAGATCTACCGCAATTATAAAGTAAAAGAAACTAACGAGAAGCAAGCTCGATATACCTCACAAGATGTATCACTCAATAGACCACTTTCATAAATGGCTGCCGGATTAATATTCTTTTGTTTAAATTTAAATTAGCCTTTCTGGCCTCGTTCTCCAGAACAAAATTCAAAAGAATACATTATCTCAAGCGTGGCCAGAAAGGCTAATTTAAATTTAAACAAAAGAATATTAATCCGGCAGCCATTTTTTAAAGTGGTCAATGAGTGGATAAAAGAGGACTTGACGTACATACGGAAACCATCCAATGAAAGCTCGCACACGAACCACGCACGCAAAGCATTTTCACAAATCACGCACTAAATCGACGCAAACAAGCCCAGTTCGCGACTTACGCGAACAGGGAGTCTCTACATCCTCTACATCGACCTCACGACAATCCAACGCAAACACGCCACGTTTCGCATCATTTCCTGAGTAACGCTTCTATAAGTGACGTAAACTAAACTAAATAAAGCTTCCAGTTACAAAAGAAATTCCTTTCCACCAACCTCCATCCTCAAGTGTCCTGAATTGTTCCACGGAGTCTAGTTGTGGGTTTTTGTCTTCCTGTTAAATTCAACAAACGACAGATTAAAAATTGTCACGAATCAGTCCAGGAGTTATTTTATTGCATACACACCATCCCACCCCAGGGGAGGACATCCACCACACAGTAATCTCGTGCGTGGGAAATTAACGTCTCTTAACCCTAACCCTGCCAGGCGACAGGGCCTACGGTTTATTCGTCCTTATCCGGGAAGACTAGAATATCTATCCATTTCTTTATCATAGAAAGGTAGCAAATACTCCTCACTTATCTTAAGACCATGAGTATATCTTAGAGGAAGTAACACTATATTTTGAAAGGAATTCTGCACTTAAACCGAGAAGATCGTAAAAAAAAGAGTTGCTTACATTACCTTACTATTTGAACCATATGTCTCTTCATCTTTACGGAAACTGTTTAACTAAAAGGAGAAAACAAAAAAGGACAATAAGAACAATACATACAGAATCAGGTACGTTCTCTGAATACCACAAGAGAACATCTCTAAATTCGTGTGCCTTGGGGGTGCTTCCTTTTCGCTCACCTTCGGGGCCAAGGAACCACTCCTTTGTGACCACAGATAAGAGTCTAGCTTTTTCAGCAATTCGTGAATCAACGTCCTGAAAAGAAGTAACACATAGTTTCAGCACTTAAATGGTGAAAGGCCGCGCGCGCGGGGTGGGAAAGATGCACTCTTTTATCTGGCCTGCCGCTAAAGTATGGTTTTCTAGGTGTGCAAACTTACACAGGGCATACCATTTCTACTGTTTTAAACAGGGTATCTTTCCTGACCCAAGGCCTTAGATAGGGTTACAATAATGTTATTGGTGCACAGTCTATCTGGGCTGTAAAAAAAAAACAAAAACAATATTTTCTGATCAAATTCTTTCTATTCTGTCAGCTCCATTCGGTCGATATGCAAACTGTTACGCCCTTGAAAAAGATCGCGAAATTGACGGATTTTGCCTTAAAAAGTGTCAGGCCTTGTAGCCTAAAATGCCTTTCCCTGACTTTCCTGTGATGCCCCCCCCCCCCGTCTCACTGAGCTTGGGTCTTTTCCCATGGTGCCTTAAGAGGGAAAGACGAGGAAAATACATTTTACCAACCTTTGCCTTCTTTCAATCACGGCACCTAATAGACACGAGTAGTAAAAATCTGTAGTGAGAAGTGGCGTGTTACGCGGTAGAGCCTGCAGTAAGTTCACAGTGTGTCCAGCACCGAGCCGTTCAAGCATCAGGTTGATGACGTTACTCCACGTCAAGTTAGGTGTCCAATCAGCAAGCGACAGTGGTATGTATGAACGTTGACTAGCACATGACTTGTCACTATGGCCATCACGTGATAAAAGCAATTCTAAGAGGTACCTCCACTCATCTAGAGATTTCGGGAGACGTCCTGTATACAAAAAAATACAAATAAGCCGCAAATAAAAATATAGATATGAGAAGATTTCCCAGATAAGTATATGGTCACAGTCATCAAAAATAGTAATTTTAAGTTTTCCCCGCCTCGGAAGAGAAGATTCCCCCGCCTCGAGCCTTACTGCCGAATTATAGCCTCCGGATATACAAATGACTGGCGGTAGATCGCGCAATTATGTACACGCAGCGCTACACGTCGCGACCGCTTTGTTCGTCCACGCGACAAGAAAAAAGATTTCTCCCTGCTAAATTTCTAGTCTATGCAACTAAGGAGGCGAGGAAAATACACTACTTGCCCCATGGCTGAGTGCCCATAACGAGGTTCAAGTCATTGAGCGCGAAGACCAATTTCAAGGCGTCTTTTCTGAGATTTTTTTGCACACACAGGCGGATCAGACCTTCCCAATATCTGAAGGAAAAAAAAATGAAAGGAAATGTTAACAATGAATTCAACGTTGCAAGAATTATGATCAACTTGAGTGCTAATGGGAAGAACACAACCTTAGTATAAACAAAGATGTAGTGCTTCGTTTTGGTTTTAAGCGTGGCTCTAATAAGAGACAAACGTCTTGAAAATTTCCAGTATAAGAAAAGTCGAACAGGTTGTGTTTTGCATAGATCTGAAGTTTTTATTAACTAAAATTCTGACCAATACTGTCTCATTATACAGTCATATAATTTTCCTTTCGATGAAGTTTTAATTTTGACTGCCAATTCGCCCATGGGTATCCAGGTGAATATGCAGAGAAAGTGAAGAATGCCGATATATAAGATTATTCTCTTACCCATGTTTCCAACACAAATCCATGAAATCTTTACACTCCTTTGGATCTTTATGAAGAAGAAAATCTATCAGTTGTTGAAGGTGATCGGTCTTTTGCCACGGAACCATGTGCGATCCCGGTCTGAAAAAAAAAAAAAAAAAAAAAAAAAACTACGTTTACAGATTCCTAATGTACAGAAACACTTCCAGCTCGAAAAAAAATTAGCCAAGAAATTAAGGGGAAGAAATGAAGACACATATTGACCTTGGGTTCCTACAGTGTCGACAGTGCATTTCTTCCCTTGAAGAATCTGCAACAAGTGAACAATGGAACCACCACATAGCGACTCCAACATCCTCACAAATGCTGCTGACGGTCTGTTCTCTGGGAAAGGACAAAATATAATTGAAATATTACTCACAAACATATATTACCCTCGCAAATGTAAAGTACTTTGAGTTCTCATTAACTCTTTACGGCAATTTTCTTTCTCCTCATTGGCTGAAAAGCACTCTATCACTGGTATGATATCAGACTAAACTGCTCTCCAGACTTATCATCCATACTTGGTATTTCCAACTTGAGCCCGCCATCTCATCAGTTGTTCCACATAAAACACAAAATCATCTGATCTGGCTTCTAAACTTAGACCATTGTTCTGCCGACAGATCTCCATCGCCTCCCACGGCTGCACGTCGGGGAACATTCTCGCGCACGTGATCATTGTTTCACGACGATCGTGTTCATACAAACTGTTAAAAAATAAATCGGCAAAAGAAGCTGTTAACTCTTTAATCCCTGAGGGTGAGTAACATCTAACTTCTCCCCAAAGTATCCCTCCGAAATCAAACACTAAGTATCCCTCCGAAATCAAACACTAAGTATCCCTCCGGAATCAAACACTAAGTATCCCTCCGGAATCAAACACTAAGTATCCCTCCGGAATCAAACACTGAGTATCCCTCCGAAATCAAACACTAAGTATCCCTCCGAAATCAAACACTAAGTATCCCTCAGGAATCAAACACTAAGTATCCCTCCGAAATCAAACACTAAGTGTCCCTCCGGAATCAAACACTAAGTGTCCCTCCGGAATCAAACACTAAGTATCCCTCCGGAATCAAACACTAAGTATCCCTCCGGAATGAAACACTAAGTATCCCTCCGGAATCAAACACTAAGTATCCCTCAGGAATCAAACACTAAGTATCCCTCAGGAATCAAACACTAAGTATCCCTCCGGAATGAAACACTAAGTATCCCTCCGGAATGAAACACTAAGTATCCCTCCGGAATGAAACACTAAGTATCCCTCCGGAATCAAACACTAAGTATCCCTCCGAAATCAAACACTAAGTATCCCTCCGAAATCAAACACTAAGTATCCCTCAGGAATCAAACACTAAGTATCCCTCAGGAATCAAACACTAAGTATCCCTCCGGAATGAAACACTAAGTATCCCTCCGGAATGAAACACTAAGTATCCCTCCGGAATGAAACACTAAGTATCCCTCCGGAATCAAACACTAAGTATCCCTCCGAAATCAAACACTAAGTATCCCTCCGAAATCAAACACTAAGTATCCCTCAGGAATCAAACACTAAGTATCCCTCAGGAATCAAACACTAAGTATCTGTCCGAAATCAAACACTAAGTATCCCTCGGGAATCAAACACTAAATATCCCTCAGGAATCAAACACTAAGTATCCCTCCGAAATCAAACACTGAGGTCATGAGAATAAATGAAATGATCACCAAGCTCTTGATTGTTCCACAAATTCTCCTTGTCAGCACCTTAGGAAAGGTATAGAGAACAGTATGGAGAATACGCACTCTGATGTAAGGACAGCTGTGAAACCGTCACTATCAATTTTAACCCTTTCATGTCCAAGATCTTGGGTTTCAGTTCTCAGCAATATTTACTGAACACACACGACCGTTACGTTAAAGAAGTGCCGAGAGTCTGGGTACAAGTACAACTTACCGAGTTAAATGATACAGGAGAATGTTGGAGTAAGCATCCATCCCATCATGCAGTTCATGAAGTGCTCGCCGTGGATCTCCCTCTTTCAAATACTTAACAATTACGTCGTCATTCGTGACCAGACCTTGACAAAAAACAAAATCAGGACGGAAGACTTCTCAAAGGATTCTACACCAGAGATATCATGTAAGTTAAAAAATCATCATATTATTATTGATTGCACGGCCAATGTGTACAGAGAAATATCACAAATGTTTGATTGTATAACTAACGTTATAAAGATGGAGTTTCCCGGAATTTTAAGAAACCACTTCCCCTCTCACCTGCCTCTTCTCTCCAGGCCTACTCATTTTTGGCGGCTGATTGTCTGGTTTGGAGCAACTAAGTTAGACACTTCGCATCGATAGAGGAAAGCTTTCCACATAGGCCACCGAGTTTTTTTTTCGATTTTTTTTTGAGAAATTAATTTCTCTAGCATCTATACTTACACTCTCAGCTGAGAACCACGACAAGGAGAGAAAGTGGAATTTAAAGCAACTAATTGGGACGCGACATTCTTTACACGTCATATTACGAACTGACGAAATAACGAGTCCTACCAAAAAAATTCACGATTGGTACAGCACTCCCTTATCAAGAAAAATAATGTAGCTGTACATTATTTTGACCACCTAAAAAGTTATGAGACACAACAAAAACAACTGAGTACTACACAAGAAGTACAAACATGGTCTAACTCACTCACCAGACAAGCCATTCATAAACATTCTCCATGTTCTTCGTCTGTCTCCCTTGCTCATAAACAGTGTCCGCCGTAACCGCTTCACGTCCAGCAGAAAGAAATAGTAAGACAAGAATTTTGATCGAGTATTGTCGCTTTCCCGCTGTTCAGAGCTTTGGCTTTCAGCATTTTCATTGACAATGTGAAAAAATGCAGATCTCTCATTACAATGCGAGCAAACGAGCTCACATTCTTTTGCTCCTTGTTCTTTATATGTGAAAGAAGGATCATGAATTCCTTCTCCATAAGACAAGTCTCCGTTCATTGCGGAGTTGGGTAATGCCTCGTTGCATCTTTCAGGGGTAGATAAAATTAGGTGGTCTTCACTATAATCGTGTTTGTCCGCAGGTGAACTAATAATAACTTCTTTAGCTTTGGTGTTTGAAATTTTCACCTTGTCGCTCTCTTCGTGAACATCTGTGCAGTTTGAAGCTACAGATTTCAAGTTATTCACCGTGGTTTTACCGGCTTGAGTTGATTGGCCGGCCTCATTAATACCATTAAAACCATCAGTCGCATGTTCCGATACAGTTTCCAAAACGTTGAGTGGCAAAAGATAAATGCTCCCATTTTGTAAGTTATTTTCATCAATAATTTCTTGAACTGCCAGAGGGCCATTGGGAGTGGTCTTCTTCTCGCTACTCAATGTATCATGGGACATGTCTTCCAAACATGCCATGCCTTTTGCTCCATACACACCACAATCAAAACACATTCTCGTCAGGTGAGCCACATCGCCAAACGCAGGTTCATCGAGAAAAAACTTCAAATCGACCTTAGAGTTGTTCTCATCAATGTTCTTGCTCAAATCAAAACAGCTCTTCAAGGCTCCATGCAGTTTAGGGATCCATTCTTCCAAAACTTCACGAAGGCCACTGATACTGAAAAGCACAAGTGGATTCTTGACTTCATTCCTGAAAGGTCAAAGACAAAATCGTAACTCTTACACGAAGTAATTCAAATTCACTCTACACGCATTTTCATCGGTGGTTCCCCGTTAAGTATTTGAGGGCTTACAGATACTTGACGTCACACTAGACAATTTTTGTCTTTTAGTTAGATGAACAGGGGCGTAGAAAGCATTTCTAAAGAGGGGAGTCACGGTTAAGAATTTCCACATGCGTTACATAACGTGGCTTATAATGTTGCTCCACCTTGTGCATGACCGGGTTCGTGTTCATGCGGCGAAAAGGAAAGACAAACGGAATATAAACAAGCTAAATAACATTTATGCCATAAAAAAATTCTACGGATTGTTACTCGCTTGTTTTGTCTTTGGTAATGATTAAATTATTCAAATATTTCTACCAAGCTGCTTAAACGGATTTTTCCTCAGTTTCCCCCACTTCGATTCCTTGGCTATGATTTGTAGATTCCCACCTGGACAGCCTACAGCCATTTTGATATCTAACCACGCATGTTTACTAGCAACATCTATTAGACCTCACATTAAAAGTTAGCAGTAGGTTCCGGTCTGGTGAGTCAATTATGCTACTGAAAGACAAAATAGAACTCACCGAGTCTTTGCTGAACTCTGGATGAGCTCCTCGACTTCCGGTGGACATTTTATCTTCTGCAAGTCTTCTTCTTCCTCTTCTAGGTAGATTGTTTCCTCTTCCGTGGGTGGGATAGGAGAGGGTAAACTATAAGAATCCTCTGATGGAACTTTCAGTTTCTTTTTCAACAGGCCTTTGGCTTTTGACAGCATGGCTGGGATGGCGGGAGGAAGTTCTGATTGTGTGGGGCTACTGACTAACTGTTCAGGCTCTGACAAACGTCTGCTCTTTACCTGAGTTGTAGAGGACAATACCAGTTCATTCCCACGTCACAGACACAGAGAGAGACAAACAGACAGACAGAGACAGACAGACAGAGACAGACAGACAGAGACAGACAGAGACAGACAGACAGACAGACAGAGACAGACAGACAGAGACAGACAGACAGACAGACAGACAGACAGACAGACAAGGCAAACACAATAAGAATAAAGGGGGGTAAGTTTCTGCAGAAATTGTGGTGTTGCGTCGGTGGAGGGGTATGACAAGACAATTTGGTTTTATCAACTGAGTTAATAATGTACATTGGCCACCGCAAAGAGTTTCTAAAGCTGGCGTTTCAAGGGCTAACGGTCGGAACGTCAGCTCAGAAACTCGTCACGGTGGCCAATTCATATTATCAACTCCGTTGATAAAACCAAATTATCAGGCAACAACATAGCTGTGTACATAGTTAATAATTTATAGGCATACAAACATGTAGACAAGCAGATAGCTCAAATGGTGGCGAGGCAGACAAACCGACAGACAGGAGAGTTTATGGATAGAACTGACGACAAGCGTATAAGCAGGCGTACAGACAGACATACAGACAGATAGATAGGCAGACAGACAGACAGACATACATACAGATAGAGAGGCAGACAGACAGACATACAGACAGATAGGCAGACAGACAGACAGACATACATACAAATGGATAGGCAGACAGACAGACATACAGACAGATAGATAGGCAGACAGACAGAGAGACAGACAGAAAGAGATACAGATAGATAGATAGATAGATAGATAGATAGGCAGACAGACAGACATACAGACAGATAGATAGGCAGACAGACAGAGACAGACAGACATACAGACAGACAGAGATACAGATAGATAGATAGATAGATAGATAGATAGATAGGCAGACAGACAGACATACAGACAGATAGATAGGCAGACAGACAGAGAGACAGACAGAAAGAGATACAGATAGATAGATAGATAGATAGATAGGCAGACAGACAGACATACAGACAGATAGATAGGCAGACAGACAGAGAGACAGACAGAAAGAGATACAGATAGATAGATAGATAGATAGATAGATAGATAGGCAGACAGACAGACATACAGACAGATAGATAGGCAGACAGACAGAGAGACAGACAGAAAGAGATACAGATAGATAGATAGATAGATAGATAGGTAGACAGATAGACATACAGACAGATAGATAGGCAGACAGACAGAGAGACAGACAGAAAGAGATACAGATAGATAGATAGATAGATAGATAGGCAGACAGACAGACAGACAGATAGATAGGCAGACAGACAGAGAGACAGACAGAAAGAGATACAGATAGATAGATAGATAGATAGATAGGCAGACAGACAGAGAGACAGACAGAAAGAGATACAGATAGATAGATAGATAGGTAGACAGATAGACATACAGACAGATAGATAGGCAGACAGACAGAGACCGACAGAAAGAGATACAGATAGATAGATAGATAGATAGATAGGCAGACAGACAGACATACAGACAGATAGATAGGCAGACAGACAGAGAGACAGACAGAAAGAGATACAGATAGATAGATAGATAGGCAGACAGACAGACATACAGACAGATAGATAGGCAGACAGACAGAGAGACAGACAGAAAGAGATAGATAGATAGATAGATAGATAGATAGATAGGTAGACAGATAGACATACAGACAGATAGATAGGCAGACAGACAGAGAGACAGACAGAAAGAGATACAGATAGATAGATAGATAGATAGATAGATAGGCAGACAGACAGACATACAGACAGATAGATAGGCAGACAGACAGAGAGACAGACAGAAAGAGATAGATAGATAGATAGGTAGATAGATAGATAGATAGGTAGACAGATAGACATACAGACAGATAGATAGGCAGACAGACAGAGAGACAGACAGAAAGAGATAGATAGATAGATAGATAGATAGATAGGTAGACAGATAGACATACAGACAGATAGATAGGCAGACAGACAGAGAGACAGACAGAAAGAGATACAGATAGATAGATAGATAGATAGGCAGACAGACAGACATACAGACAGATAGATAGGCAGACAGACAGAGAGACAGACAGAAAGAGATACAGATAGATAGATAGATAGATAGATAGGTAGACAGACAGACATACAGACAGATAGATAGGCAGACAGACAGAGAGACAGACAGAAAGAGATACAGATAGATAGATAGATAGATAGATAGGTAGACAGATAGACATACAGACAGATAGATAGGCAGACAGACAGAGAGACAGACAGAAAGAGATACAGATAGATAGATAGATAGATAGATAGATAGATAGGTAGACAGACAGACATACAGACAGATAGATAGGCAGACAGACAGAGAGACAGACAGAAAGAGATACAGATAGATAGATAGATAGATAGATAGATAGATAGGCAGACAGACAGACATACAGACAGATAGATAGGCAGACAGACAGAGAGACAGACAGAAAGAGATACAGATAGATAGATAGATAGATAGATAGATAGGTAGACAGACAGACATACAGACAGATAGATAGGCAGACAGACAGAGAGACAGACAGAAAGAGATACAGATAGATAGATAGATAGATAGATAGGTAGACAGACAGAGAGACAGATAGAAAGACACACTTACAGACAAACAGATGGTGGGCTAGACAACCTGGGCAGTATGCAGAGCAAACAAATGTACTGATAGGCAGGCAAACATCACTACATAATCTATTGCATAACTTGCACTTATTGCAAAAAGATTTACAGCCGCGAAAATAGGTGACCGATTCCGAGAACACCTTCGCGACGTGGAGGGGAATGACAAGGACACATCGAAACCAGTCGCTAGACATTTCAATTTACCTAATCATTCTAAGCAACATGGCAATCTGCGGTCTTTCCTTACACTCTGGGTAGCACGGAAAGCCGTAAAACTCTTGAACAAAAGCTCATCTTTCAAACTGGCAGTCTAAATCCCACAGGTATCAACGAACGCTTTTCATTCCACTAACTTATTCGTGTTTTTCTCGTTGCCATGTTCCCACCAATCACGTTGCTCCATTTTCTGCCTTTAAACACAAAGGCGCGCTATAAAAGGTCCCACTGGACCATTTGTGAATCAACCGTCGTGTGATGTAGAACTCTAAGAGTCAAGTCAGCTTGAGCTACAGCTACTCCAAAGCAGTGAACAGCGGGCGCATTCCTCAAAATTGTTTTATGTCTTCGTCACAATACAAGAATTTTTGAGATTTGTATTTCCTTTCTCCAATGGAAACTGTCTTTATTTGTGGCGGTAAATTTGAGATCGAAGTAGGTGGTTCGCACGTTACCTCATGCCACCATGCTGGTGGAAGTAAACAATACATATCTCATTAGCTCCTTTTGTTCGTCTACCAGCATTTAAATTTGACCCGCATACGTCAACGGTGAGTGACAAATGAGCCCAGGTCTTCCCAGGGAAGACTTCCTTATATAGCGCGCCTTCGTGTTTAAAAGCACACACAACCCACAATTCCTCTATTCGCTCCGACGAAGGGCTAACGCTCGAAACGTCAGCTTTTATAATCGTAACGGTGGCCAATTTACCATTTCAACTTTGTCGATATATTGAAATTGTTTCGTTACCCCCACCGACGCAGCCCCAAATAGTTTCTTTAGAAACTATCAGCCTTTAAACATCAGACACACAGGCCGCTAGCCAGCCGGCCAGAAAGACAGAGACAGACAGACAGACAGACAGACAGACACAAAGTGTCGAACATTCCAATCAACAACTGTGTCACAAAAATGTCTTACCTCTGCATCCTCAGTTGGAGAGTAAGTGCCACGAAAAGAAGCGCTCCGCACATAGGAGATGGGACTACCCAGCGATACCTCTGAATATCACAACATTTAACAATGATCAAACAACATCGGAGCTCGAGAAGAATAAATCAAACTCACAAGGGAAAATATATATCATTTCAGTTCATTTCTTTCTTCTTCAAAACCATAAACGAATCGCTCACAGGGCACTTGAGAATTACCGCTGTAGCATTGTACTCGTCCACTCTGTAGTATTACAACATAACCAAAGTAAAGCGCGCAGTCTGATTGGTCATGCAAGTGTCCACCATTTGCCCAGGGGCGTACGCTGCTGACGTGTGCAAATGCAAAGACTAGTTTCCGCGCACTTTTTTTCCTGGTCACGTAAGATTTTTTAAATAAAAGGGAACTCTTTTGCTGCAGTGTATCAATGTTATGTTATAAAACAAATGGTAAACACCACACCGTACACTATCGAGTTATGGATCCACTTGGGAGGTTTGCTAAACACTCAAGAAGCTAGAGTCGCCTCACCTGACTCTTCCACTTCTTTCGTGCTTAGCAACCTCCCACGTGCATCCATAACTCAATAGTGTACGCTGTGGTGTTCACTACTTGTTAATCATATGACGTAGATATTTATCAGTCACTTCAAGAGAATCATTTTTTAAAACAATATACTCCTTGGGTAACAATAAAAACATCCGAACGATGTTTTTCCGTATTGTCACGGGCGTGGAGCAAAGAAAAAATTCCCATGAGAAACCGAATCCAAGACCTTAGAATTCCGCGCCCCAACGCTCCACCATGAACTACAAAGACTTTGCGGTTAGCAAGGTTATTACTTAGGTCATTTGTGTAGAATTGATTACACATAAAAGTTTAACCTACCTTGTTTCAGTTGAGGTGAATCGATATCTAAAGAGAAAACAAGAAATGGAGACACATGTAGATGTATAGTCAGGATACAGCGTATTTAACCCTATTAATCCCAGAGGTGATTAATATGTAATTTCTCCCTTTACTATCCACACATTGTCCAACAAACAGGTAATGAGAATTCTTGAATTCATCAGGTGGAAGCTGATGTCTTGACCTAGCACCAATTCTCATAACCAATTTACAAAGAAATGTGTAGCAACTAGAGGGGAGAATTAGCAATCAGATCTTGAAAGTCAAAGGTGGACAAACTGAAATGTCCCCAAAGAAAAAGACCAATCAATGCATTTGGCAGAACTATCAAGGGAAATATGTACTGAGACGTGATTTATGTGAAGACAGCAAACCTACCGACTGTAACAACTCTTTTCTTTTTCTTCTTCTTTTCTCGCTTTTCCCTTCTGTAAAAATAAAATGAAGCAAAAGCTAAACATGACGGAACGACAGACGGCAACAAACTCGCTCAGTCACCTTACTGATTTGTTCATCACTTCCATCAAAGGGTAAAGGATAAAAGTCTTAAAGTCTGCACGAACACTGACCCAGCCCCTAAAAGATGCTTCATCTAGTTGAACATCCTACGGCGACAATTTAAGCCATAAAACGTTGGATTTTGTTGCTAATAAAATCAGTCTCTTCTTTAAGGAATTTAAAGCCCATCTTTTGAGGAAAACTGGTAGAAATAACTGATGTTTCTTACTTTTCAGAAGCTTCTTCTTCCACGACTGTCCCTTCATTTCCCGACTGTCTTGCTTCACTGTCATCAGAGTGACAAGGACTCTGCTCGCGAGTTTTTTTTCGCAGTCGAGGACTCTCTTCTTCACGAATGACTTCTTGAATATCTGGCAGTTCATTCGGTTCACTAGGGTCCGAGGCACCCTCACTTTTGAACTCGACAGCATCACTTTGTGGCTCACTGCTGTTGTTTGCCCCGGGAGAATCTGCCCGTCTTCCACCTCCTGCGCTATCAGCGGAGTGAAATCTCAGTTTGGGATGTCCTTTCTGACGCTCTGCAGTAAACTTTTTGGCTGCCGCGGCAGCTGACATGAGCACTCCCTCCAATGAGATATCCCCACTCCACTGTTTCATAAGCATCCTATGCAGAGCCCCTTTAACTTCTGACCCACCATCATCGCACTTGTTGTTTGGCAAGTTGTCATCTTCTTGTCCCATTTCCGCCGTTCTCCCGTTGGGCTCCAGGTCATCAGTGAATGCATCACTACACACACTCAGCGTTTCAGGACTGTCAGTCAGGCTGGTGTTACCATGGAAACCTGGTGGAGTGACAGTGTCCTCTGTTGCAGGCTCCATATCACGCTCGACTTCTTCCAGCTCAGCAATTTGATACTAAAAGAGACGAGGACATTTTTAGGACTTCCTAACGTTTAAATGTATCCGTAACATTTGCGAAATGGACATACACTCATCTACATGTTTGGGGAGGGGGGAGGAGGGAAGGGGGAAGGGGGAGCGGGGAGGGGGGAAGGAGGGCAGCTTTGCGTGAAATCCCATAAATACTTGCGAAAAGGACGAAAGCAGTTGCTGTTGTTATGGTATAGAAGTTAAATTATGACTGTAGCTAAATACTGAAATTGCCTGGCGTGTTGTGGGTTATCACCCGTTTCAGCTACATTACTGTATAATACTCTGTAAAATCAAACCTTGTTTTCCACGTCTTCTTCACTTAAGCTCTCTTTGAGGTTTGTTACCAAAGAAACTGGAACCACATCTCTTGCTGATCCGGGAATGATAAATTGCTTGCAGTCAAGCACAACCTGTCATTTTAAATGCACGAAAGTGTGACGTTATGCCTCGTAATCCGACAGTTTGTCCTCGTTTGGAATATTTTTCTTTCCCTTTTTACTACCAGACTCAATCAAATTACTTTAAATGTTGAACAATGCTCCCATTTTCCATGTTCCTAACATAGAACTGTTCGCATACATGCAGTATGTTTGTTGTGCAACTTGGTGACTGCTAAGTTACAAAAATCGTAGCTGTTTACCTCGAGAACCCAGAGCCGAACACCTAAGTTAATTTCTCCACAATCTGGACAGTCATTATTTCTAAACGGTTTCCAGTTGAACGAGGACAAATGTAAGGAGCTACGCATCTCATTTTCAAGATCCTCACCTGACTTTGACCCAATTGTGGTCAATAGTAAGGAGTTAGAGTGCGTTCATAAAGCTAAGATGTTAGGTGTCACCTTCTCTGTTCATCTCAAATGGAACGCGCATGTAGATGAGATAGTAAAGAAAGTCAACAAGCGGCTTTACTTCCTACGCCAATTAAAGTGCGCCCAGGTTAAGTCTAAGGAGCTCGTTTTATTCTATCTTACATGTATTAGATCTGTTATGGAATACGCATGCGCGCTCTCTCACAGCAGCCTGCCTCAATATCTATCAGTTGATTTAGAAAGATGCCAGAAGCGCGCATTACGTATAATTTTCCCTGAAAAAGAATATGACGCGGCGCTGGCGTGCACTGGGCTTATCTCGCTGCATGAGCGAAGCAAGAATATTGCCAACCAGCTCTTTCCTAATGTTCTTGTACCAGGTTACAAGCTGTATAAGCTCCTGCTGCCCAGGAATGTATCTAGAGTGGACTTAAGGAAAAAGCGCGCTTTTAATTTACCTGTGGTCTGTACGAACAGGTGCTGTGATAGTTCTATCTTTCATCATTCACGTACGCTTTGTATAAGCTGACTTTATTGTATGTTACCTAATTTTCAATATTTTAAAGTCTCAGTTACCATTTCTGAAAATATATTTCTTAATATTGTAAATGAATGTGTAATTCAACCTTTGGTTGCAATGTTTTTCAAATAAACTACCTATCTATCCATCTAACCTTTAAACACTGTCTGATTTCTCCCATTTCATGCAGTCTAGAGATGCACTCTTTAACAGAGAGAAGGGCAAACCATTTCACACAATCTTCAGCATCATAAACAAAGAATTCATCTCCAATGCACACAAGATCCTGGACCACTGCAAACATTCATTATTAGAATGGCAGCATTAAATTAAATGTACTAAATATTGTCATGAAATATAAGAGTTCAAAAAAATCCTAACATCTAAGTTTTTTTCTGAGTCTTTACCTGTGTTAATGTTGTACCAGGCCACTAACTGCCCAAGGATTGGATCCATAATATACAGTGATGATCCATGCCATGTCACAAGGAACCGACCCCTAATACATGTAGATACATGGTAAGGTGAGGTAAGGTAAGGTAAGGTAAGATAAAGCCTGCTTATGAGCCAGGTGGCCCATCGGGCCGGAGCTTAAATCCGGTTTCTCGCTGTAGCATGAAGTGACTAGGAGTATTCCTATTCCCGCCTGGATGGGATGTTACTCCATTGCAGGGTTACCCCCAGCATTAAATTTGCTGGAACCTACTTATTCTCCTGAGTGAAGAGAGAGACACCGTGAGAGTAAAGTGTCTTGCTCAAGAACACAACACAACGTCACCAGCCAGAGATTAAACCCAAACCACTCAATCTGGGGTGATTGTGAAGAAGAGCTCCCCAAAAAACCTGTCGGCCGACTGTCAGTCAACTGTTGGCCGACAGATTACCGACAGGTTACCAACAGGCTACCGACAGCTAACCAACAGGCTACTGACAGGCTACTGCTTGTGAAAACATGCAATAAATATGACCCAGAAACGATAACAGTCCCGATAAAACATGAGTTAAGCTTAGCCTACTGATTGATCGATGGTAAAAAGATTTCTTTCTGAGATGATTAACCAGCAGAGACAATCAATATAATAAGGTTTAACTGTCGGCCACCGACAGTTGGCCGACAGTTGACCACCAGTTGGCCGACAAACAGCCAACCGTCGGCCGACAGGTTTTTTGGGAACTCTTCTTCACAATTACCCAATCTGGAGTTGAGCGCACTAACTGTGAGGCCACCATGCCTCCACAGATAGATGGTAAGGGGAGTAGTTACTGAGTGCTGATTGACTGAGAGAGATGGAAGGCATTCTTGAATTAATATATTGCTTCTGGTAATCAAAGGGACAAAGTACTTGATCTTGACCAATTGACTACACAAGCATTAGAACACAAATGGCATACAGGATAGAGCATAGCGTTTTAGAACAATGAATTTTTTGATCCTACTCTTTTGGGTTTACTTTTTTATTATTCACCTGAAAAGTCAGTATGGCTGGTGTTGCACAAACAACTCAATTCAAAATAATAAACTATAACAAATAAATTGAACCCAAAATAAAACTAAAAAAAAAATACAATAGACAAAAATTAAGCAGACAGAACAAGAACTTTAATGGATTGTGAGACTTGAGTTGTACATTTAGTTTAAAATGACCCCGGGTTTGAACTAAGGGATTCCCAACTAAGTTTGATTTGCATTTTCATTTGTTCGATTATCATAGTAATGTACCTAAAAAAATGGAGAGTCAAAACAATTCAAGCCAGATTGAAATTAAATTTGACCTAAAATTAATTTTAGAAGTTATCACTTAAACAATTACCTTACAAGCAGCAGCTTTGCAAAATTTACAGACTGTGGAGGAAACTCTTCTTCTTCCACAGGCTCATCATCACTGTGGCTTTATAAGGTGAAACAATATTTTATAAATAATAACTATAATTAATTTTATTAGTAATTTTCATAATGATGCTTCAATCTTCAGTCTCATCAGTCCCTGTCCATTCTTGAATGGAAAAGGAACAAAAAAAGGAAAAATGAGACATGAATTAAGGATGTTTCCAGAAATGGACCTCAGAACACGAGACATTTGTATTTTTCAGAAACAAACAAACTGACAAATACCATCAACATGTCTTAATGAGGGTTCTCATGGCACAATATTTACACCAAATCTGTGAGAACATTCAATTAAAAAAAATGCTGGAACAGTCTGCTAGAAACTTGCATTTTGCAAAAAAAAAAAAAGGGGGGGGGGGAATCACAGATTGGAATCACAAACCTATAGCCAAGCATTGGTGCTGGAGGTGTACCCAGAAGTTTCTTGTACTGTTGGGTGGCCGTGACTTGACCATCCATGCTGGCCTGTAAAAAATGAGGAGGAAACATTATTTTCATTACAACATTCTATCATCTAAAATTAATGTACAATGGCTGTGAAAGTGCCTGTCAATTAGATAGATTTTTTAGACTTAAGATAGTAATTGGTATGTGTGGCCAATGACGATGCATCATATCATCCTTAAAAATAGTGGGTCTCATAAAACAGTCATTGTTTCAACCATAGCCTGAGATAATGTTGTGATATGTCACATAATCTTTTGTACGGGGAGGGTAGTCTGATGCTGTCATGAATCCTCAAACTTTCATGCCCTTGTGTTGGATTGTCCCTACTGGATGAAATCTCTTCCTTCATTCCTTACTTTAAACTAGTGTGAAAAACTGCTTGTAATAATTGTCTCTCAGTCAAACAAACATGTTGCACCGAGATGAGTAAAAATCATATCTTTGTTTATATAAACCTGGAAAGTCTTACAACTACATCATGCTTGCTGACCTAGTAGAGTTAAGCCATTGAAGCTTAGAATGACCACAAAACATTGTCAAAATAATTATACTTCAAAAAAGTAATTTAAAAATAGAAAATTATAATAGTCCATGCCAGTGATTGTACCTCATACAAAATCTTTGATAATGAAAGGGCTGAGCACAGAGAAGATTTGGGTTGTGATGTCAAAACTCTTCATGATTCCTTGGAAAATATTTGTTTAACAAAATCACATTCTAAGCTATCTTCAATTTAGCTGAACCTTTCGCCTGAACATTCATGTTTGTGAACAGTGTCAAGAGGGCCGAAACCTAATAATGGAAAGGACATTTAATCAATTAAATCATCCCTCTTTATAGAAATCCCTCAGGTCCAAAGCATGCGTAAAGATGCAGTTTGGGTTAGACCTCAAGTGAATAAGCGGCCCAACATGTGTTAATGATCACTCACCTCCCATAGTCTTGACCCTGGACGTGCTGAGTAGACTGTGGGGCTTTCAGAATTCTCTTCTTTAAAGAAGCAACTTCCATATAAACCATCCCTGAAATTTTACAGAGCCTTTAATTGTTTGGAAAACAAAGCTTTGAACTGCTTTCTTTGTTTCTGGTTCAAGATAATGATTTAACCTCTAAATTCCAGTTCTTAATAATAAAACATAACCAAGAACAAAAAAAAAAAGAAAAAATACTTTAAAACATACCTTAGTTTGACCCCAACTGGCACACAATCCAAACTAACAAGAATGAAAAAAGATTAAGTTTGACCCAGCTCTTTGTTATTCTGACTGATGGTCTGGGAATGGGGAGAAAGCAGCAGCTTTAAGGTTGCACCATGTCTGCTTGTTTCAGTCTCTTTGCAACCTTTAAACTTAACAAACTAATAAATTCCCCTTGCAATTTTCTATCTTATGCAAGGACAAAGTAGAAGTTCAGGACTAATTAAGAAATAAATGTTACTATCATATTGTGAACAGCAATCAGAGCGATGGTTCCAAACAGAATACTGCTGAAGGAGCAAAACGAGCAGAC